>NW_003852648.1:810111-842946 GCF_000181295.1 Otolemur garnettii | reverse complement strand
TGTCTTTGCTGAGGGCAGATGTGACACAGTGGTGGTATGGCATGTAGATCACAGCATTATCCTGGTTCAAGGAGGCCAAAAGAACTTTCTACTGTTGGCCCCAGGAAGAAAGTAATAGGAATATCACAGTGCAGAACTTTACCATTTTTCTTCCTTTTTCTTTTTCTTCCTTACTCTATTTTTCCTCTTGGTTTTTGTGTTTGCTCCTTTTCTTCTCTTCCTATTTTCAGCACAGGAAGTGTCTGGCTGTGTACAGACAAGTAAGGAGTGCCTAATTTTGATGAACCCTCCAAGCTCAGCTCCTTATAACTCTTGAGCTATAGGCTTACCTCCATGCTGAACAATTACATTTCTTCTATCACTCTCATCCATCCTCCCTTCCTGTCCTCTCTCTTGCCTATTCCTCAATTGTCTTGTGTTAGTGACCCTTCCCCCTGTTTTTTGTCTTTCTTTCTTTTTCTTTTCTCCTACTCTTCCCTCCCTTTTTTCTTCTTCTGTTTCTCCTTTCCTCTTGCTTCTCTTTGTTTGCGCTAACCCTTCTCTGCCTTCTGACCCTATACCAAGAGGCTTCTCCATCACCTAAACTCTGAGAAAAGGAGACTTGAAGCAAAGGAAGATGTGAGAAGGAGAAAGGTGTACAAGGAAGTGAACAAGAAAAAAGCACATATGAGGAGGAACCAGAAGAAAAATTCAGGCAACATGAATAACCAAATTACAGCAATTCCTCCAAGGAACCATGAGGCAATTTTTAAAGAAGAATCCTTCTATAAAGAATTAATGGATTTGACAGAAAAGTAATTTAAAATATTGATGATTAAGACAAAAAAGGGATTAGAAGAGAAAATGGAAAGACAGAACCAAAAGTTAAATGAGAGATATGTAGAATATAGAAATGATACGGATGAGCTTAAAGGAATGAAGAAGACAATCAGAGAATGTAAAGAAGCAGTAATCAAAAATAGATTAGACCATGTAGAAGAAAGAACCTCAGAGTTAGAGCAGAAATCAGTGGTTCACAACCTTCCTAATGCCACAACCCTTTAATACAGTTCCTCATGTTGTAGTGACACCCAACCAGAAAATTATTTTTGTTGCTACTTCATAACTATAATTTTGCTACTGTTATGAATCATGATGTACCTATCTTATATGCAGGATGTATTATCATTGTTACAAATTGAACATGATTAAAACATAGTGATTAATCACAAAAATAATATGTAATTATATATTGCGAAAGATTTATTTCTAATTACAAGTAAATGAAACTTTGTCTTGATGCATGGTGTAGTATGGGTAACAATTTTAATATAACAATAGTAAACTAATTGCTACATATTATGACAGTATGCATAAAAAGCCAATGTCATTTTAATGGTTGAGATTGCATCTTTCTCATCAGGTCAGAAATTCTCCGGGCAGTCTTTGCAAGAGTACAACGAAGATCATCTTCCACAACAGGTCTACTTCTATATTTAAACTTGATAACCAACAAGCTGGAAAATTCTGTTTCACAAAGATGTGTTGTTGGAAATGGAAGAAGGCACAACACAGTCTCAGACAACAGAATATGACTGCAAACACTTGATCCAGAATTTTGTAACTGACATTGTAGAGAAATCAGTTCTTGCTGCATTGCTGTTAATAAGATCAATGAACTCCTCTTGTGCTGTCTTAGGAACATCTTCAACTTGACTGTGAATGGGCTTCTGGCAAATGCAAATAGGGTGGTGGGTAGATTTGGAAAGTATGGTAAAATTTCATCTGCAAGCATGTGCAAGTGTTCTTTAACAGAAATTATCATCATATTCCTTTTGTCTGGTTCAATGTCATGTTCCTCAGAAAAAGCAGATAAGGTAGACAACACGTAAATTTTATTTTCATCCTTTTTTTTTTTTTTGCCAAAGCTGAAGTTTCCTTTGGAATGATCAGTTCTTTTCAGACAAATCAAGGCATGTTACATTAGGACCTTGCAGATAAATTTAACTCATTCAAGATGGCAAAGATGTCAACCAAGTAAGCTATTTTACGCAGTTCAATTTTGTCACTGAAAAGTGCTTTGAACTTCAGTATTGATTTCTGATTAAAAAACATTTCCAATTCATCATGAAGCTCACAAACATGTTTTAAAAGTTTTCCTCTTGACAACCATGTCACTTCAGTGTGAAATAGCAGAGTATTGTTCTGTTCATCAAACTCATTGCACAGTTGCGAAAATAGTCAACTGTTTAAAGTGCTTGCCTTTACAAAATTGACAGAACTTATGATGTTTTTCATTGCTTCTTGTAACTCCTGTGGCAGCATCTTTGTTGCTAATATTTGCCGATGAATCATACAGTGGGTTCTGATGAATTTTGGTGATTCATTCAGTACCAAACGTTGAAATCCAGATCGACATCCTAGCATAGCTGGAGCACCATCTGTGCAAACACCACAAAACTTTCCTAAGAGATTTTATGCTCTTTCAAAAATGAACCAACTGTGTCAAATACATCATGTGCAGTAGTTCTTGTTTCAAGAAGTTTGTAAAAAAGAAACTCATCTTTAAAGTCACCATCTTTAATATATCTCATGTAAACCAGTAAATGTGAACAGTTTGCAATGTCTGTAGATTCATCAAGCTGGATACTAAATATTGGAAGTGGAGAAGATTTAATTTCCTGGATTACCTGATCAAGAATATCAGCAGATATGTCATATATTCTTCTGTGGACAGTGTTGTTAGATAAAGAAATTGCACTCAATTTCATAACAAATTTATCTCCAATCATAACTCAAACAGTATCTTTGGCCTCTGGCAACAGTAAATTCTCAGCAATGGTGTGAGGTTTCATAGCTCTGGCAATTTTGAGTGCCACCAAATATAAAGATTCAATAACTGCTACATTTTGTTTGTGGTATTTGCCATCAGTGTCAAGTTTGGCTTTCTTGAGTCCATCAGCTTTGCATCTAAAATAGTTGGTATCCTTGCCAGCAAAGCTCAAAGATGCTTGCTATCAAAATGGAATTTTAGTTTGTTCAGATTCATAGATCAGCTGATAGAACTTCACAACAAATAACACATTGTGGTTTCTTCATTCCTGTTGTAATTATTGAGGTAAAACCATACTGTAAAAAATCCTCACCATATATTTTCTTTTCTTAACATTCTTCTCTACATGATCCATTGTCATGGGATGGTTTGCTAATGAAAATAATATATAAAATCGTTTTAATAATACAAAAGATGAGACACGGCATAGTTCAGTCAATACAGTTCATTAAATTTCCTATGATTTACCATTCTCTGTGTTGTTATTTTTACATATCTGTTACTATCACAAGGGGGAAGTATTCACATCAACCACAGCTGAATATAAAGACTGATCAGTTTGGAGGGATCATTTTTGGAGGGATCACTTCTGAGGTTTATCTTATAGGGGTACAAGTGAATCTTTCTAAGAGTAGAATGTGAACGTTTTAAAACAATAACTGAGAAAATGACATGAAGGCTGTGTTGACCAGTTTGATGGAAGTATTTCAGATTGCATGTGAAAACCCCACTCTGTACCCCAGAAGTGCATAAATGTACATAGTTACCATTCAATAAAAAACAAAAAAGACTGATCAGCATCCAGATTCAGTTCTCATGGTATATATATATATATATACACACACACACATATATATGTATATATGTATATAATATAATATATATACATATATAATATACATATATACATATATAATATGTATATATATGTATATAATACATATATATGTATGTAATATGTATATATATGTATATAATTTTTTTTTGCTATAGTTGATGATTTTACAGTACATGATTTTACATTTACCCAGTAATTATAATTCATGAAATGTTGGTTTGCCTCCAATATTGCTGCTTTCAACACAGTAGCTTTTTTTTTTAACAGAGTAGCTGCTTTCAACACAGCAGCTGCTTTCTACACAATAGCTACTCTCTACATAGTAGCTGCCCTCTACACGTTTGACTAGTCTGCATAAGTACATTATGGCACCAACCCTGTCACATACAACTGTATTTGTATGGAGTATATGTGATGGAGTTGGCACAATGATGTCATCACCCTGGGTACTCATATGTGGGCGTATCTGCGTGGGTGTGAGGCGTATCTGCGTGGGTGAACCTGCGTGGAGACAGATAGAGGAGCAGTGTTTCAGTTCCTAAGACCATATGAAATATGTATTTTCTAATGTCTTAGGCAACCCCTAATGTGAAAGGGTCATTCATCTCCCAAAGGGATTGTGACCCACAGATTGAGAACCTCTGGGATAAAGTCATTCAGTTAACCCAAGTAGTTATAGAATTAGAAAAGAAGAGAGAGAAAGCAGAGCAGTCACTTAGAGAACTACGAGATGCCATGAAGAGTTCAAACATATAGATAATATGAATCTCTAAAGGGGAAAAAGATTGTCCCAAAGGTATGGAAGCCCTACTGGAAACTATCATAAATGAAAACTTCCCAAATTTTACTAAAGGTCCTGACACATTCCTTTCAGATGGATATCAAACCCCACATTATCTCATCTCTAACAGCCTCTCCAAGACACATTGTAATGAACCCATCCAAAGTCAAGATGAAGGAGAAAAATCCTGCAAACAGCTAGGAATAAGTGCCAATTGACCTACAAGGGCAGAACCATAAGGTTGATAGCAGACTTTTTGACTGAAACTGTCTAAGCCAGGAGAGCATAATCATTCAACTTCATCATCCTTACACAAATAATGTTCAGCCTAGAATCCTGTATCCTGCCAAATTTAGCTTCAGAATTGATGGGGAAATCAAATCATTTGCAGAAATATAAGCACTGAGGAAATTCATCACAAGACCAGCTCTATAGGAAATACTTAGACCTATTCTCAATATGGAACACCAGAATGCACCACCACCTAAGTAAACATCTAGAAGCCAAAGGCCAGAAATGCATCCACAGTGGCACAAAGGATTAAACTACACAACAAACTACCTCACAATAAGATGAATAGAATTCTACCACAACTATCAATACTTTCAATAAATGTCAATGGATTGAATGCCCCACTAAAGAGGCACAGGATGGCTGACTGGATGAAAAACACAAGTTATCCACATTCTGTCTCTAGGAGACACACCTAGCCATGAAGGACAAATCAAGACTCAGTGTTAAGGGGTGAAAAACAGTGTATTAAGATATGTTACAATCTTATTCTCAAATACAATCAGATTCAAAGCAATCTTTGAAACTAAAAGCATCGGGCGCCAGCCACATACACCTAAGGTGGCGGGTTCGAATCCAGCCCAGGCCTGCCAAACAACAATGATGGCTGCAACCAAAAAATAGCCAGGCGTTGTGGTGGGTGTCTGTGGTCCCAGCTACTTGGGAGGCTGAGGCAGTGAGGCAGGAGACTGGCTTGAGCCCAGGAGTTGGAGGTTGCTGTGAGCTGTGATGCCACAGCACTCTACCCAAGGTGACACCTTGAGACTCTGTCTAAAAAAAAAAAAAACAGAATCTAAAAGCATCTTTTAGTTATTAAAGACAAAGTTGAACACTTCATACTTGTCAAAGGAACAATATAACAAGAAGACATCTCAATACTGAACATTTACACACCTAATTTAAATGCTTCAAGATTTATGAAGCAGACCTTGAGGGATCTGAACAATATGATATCCCATAACATCTTAATTGTTGGGAACTTCAACACCCTTCTCACAGAACTGGAAAGATCCTCTAAACTGAAACTAAACAAGGATACAAAAGACTTAAATGGGACCTTAGATCAAATGGGATTAATAGACATATACAGAACACACCATCCCAATGTAAAAGAATATACTTTTTTCATAGCTCATGGCACATACTGCAAAATAGATCACATCCAAGGATATAAAGCAAACCTCAGCAAAATTAAAGGAACAGAAATTATACCATGTTTCTTCTTAGACCACAAGGCCATAATAATGAAGCTCAACTCCAACAAAATTGTTCTTCCTCACACAAAGTCTTGGAAATTAAACAACCTTATGCTTAATGATAGTTGGGTTCAAGAAGAGATTAAAGATAAATGTATCAGTTTCCTTAAATACAACAACAACTAAGACACAAGTTACCAAAACCTCTGGGATACAGCAAAAGGAGTCCTAAGAGGAAAGTTTACCACACTAGATTCCTACCTTCAAAAAACAGAAAGTGAATACATCAGCACATTCACAAACCATCTTATGAAGCTGGAAAAAGAACAATCTAACCCTAAACCAAAAAGAAGAAAAGAAATAGCCAAAATTAAATCACAGATTAATGAAATTGAAAACAAAAAAGAAAATCATTCAGAAATTTAATGAAACAAAAAGTTTTTTTTTAAAGCAAATAAAATAGATAAACTCTTGGCTAGACCTACTAGAAACAGAAAAGTAAAATCTCTAGTAACCTCAATCAGGAATGATAAAAGAGAAATAACAGATGCCACAGAGATATAAGAGATTATCTCCAAATACTACAAGAAACTCTATGCCCAGAAATTTGACAATATAGAGGAAATGGATCAATACTTGGAATCACACTCCCTCCCTAAATTTAATCAAGATGAAATAGATGTTCTGCAAAGACCAATTTCAAGCATTGAAATCAAAGAAATGATTAAAAAAAAAACCTCCCCCACCCCAAATGCCCTGGTCCTGATGGCTTCACAGCAGAGTTACATCAATCCTTCAAAGAAGAGCTTATACCCATACTGCAGAAATTATTCCAAAAAAAATGAAGAGGAAGGAATCTGCCCTAACACTTTTTATGAAGAAAACAACACCCTGATACCAAAACCAAGAAAAGGCCTAACTAAAAAGGAGAACTACAGACTAATTTCAGTAATGAATATAGATGCAAAAATTCTCAATAAATTCTAACCCGTAGATTACAGCTTATCATTTAAAAAGTCATACATCATGATCAAGTAGGATTCATCCCAGGAAAGCAAGGTTGGTTTAACATATGCAAATCCATAAATGTGATTCACATATCAATAGGAGCAAAAACAAAGATCATATGATTCTCTCAATAGATGCTGAAAAAGCATTCAATAAAATTCAACAACCTATCCTAATCAGAACACTGAATAATATAGGTGTTGGTGGCACATTCCTTAAACTGATCAAAGCCATCTATGACAAACCCAATATTAAATAATATTATATTGAATGGAGTAAAACTGAAAGCTTTTCCACTTAGGACTGAACAAGACAAAAGTGTACTCTATCACCACTACTATTCAACATAGTGCTGGAAGTTCTAGCCAATACAATCTGGCAAGAGAAGGAAATTAAAAACATTGAAATGGGGATAGAGGAAGTGAACTCTCCCTCTTTGCTGATGATATTATCTTATATTTAGAGAACCACAAACTCTCAACCACAAGATTCCTGGAAGTGATCAAAACATACAGTAACATCTCAGGATATAAAATCCATGTCCACAAATCAGTAGCCTTTGTATATGCTAATAACACCCAAGATATGAAGGAGATGAACGCAATATCCTTCTAAATAGCTTCAAAGAAAATGAAATACCTATGAATGCACCTAGCAAAAGAAGTGAAGGACCTTTAAAAACTACAAACCCCTAAAGAAATAGCAGAAGATATTAACAAATGGAAGAGCATACCACGCTCATGGCTGGGAAGAATCAACATTGTTAAAATGTCTATACTTCTCAAATCAATCTAAAGATTCAATGTTATCCCTATTAAAGTATCAGCATCATACTTTCAGGACACGGAAAAAAAATTTTCATTTTGTACGGAAACAGAAAAAAAAAGTATAGCCAAGGAAATTCCTAGCAATAAAAACAAAGCTGGGGGGCATCAGCCTACCAGACTTTAGGCTGTACTACAAAGCCATAGTGATCAAAACAGTATGGTATTGGCACCAAAATAAAGGCATAGACATTTGGAACCGAGTAGAAAACCAGGAGAGGAAACAAACATCTTACAGCCACCTAATCTTTGATAAACCAAACAAGAACATACAGTATTGTATCTTTGATATGATTCTCAGCTTGACCATCCTTGGCATATATGAAGGCTACTGATTTGTGGACATTGATTTCATATCCCAAGATGCTACTGTGTTCCTTGATCACATCCAGGAGCTTTTGTGGTTGCAAGCATGGAGTTTTCAAAGTATAAGATCATATTATCCACAAAGATCAAGAGTTTGACCTCCTCTGTCCTCATTTGAATACCTTTGATGTCCTTCTCTTGCCTGATTGTGTTGGCTAGAACTTCCAGCACTATGTTGAATATAGCTTTAGTGGACATCCTTCTCTGATTTCAGTTCTAAGTGGAAATGCTTTCAGTTTTATGAAACCCTGAAAAAATATAGGAAGATATTAATAAATGGAAGAATTTGTCATACTCTTTGCTGGGAAGAATCTATTTTGTTAAAATGTGGACATTGATTTTGGGACATACTACCCAAAATGATCTGCAGTTTTAATACAATCTCCATCAAAGCACAAATGTCATACTGTGAAAAACTTGAAAATGTAGTACTTCATTTTATAGGGAATCAGAAAAAAGCTTGAATAGCCAATGCTATTTAAAGAAATAAAAACAAATCTGGAGGCATCTCATTACCAGACTAAAAGCCTATAGTGATCAAAACAGCATGATGCTGGAACAAAAATAGGGGTATAAATCTATGGAATAGAATAGAACTGAGAGATAAACCCAGCCATGGATAGCCATATGACCTTTGATAAACCCACTGGGGAAAATAATTCCTATTTAATAAATGGTGTTAGAAGAATTGATTAGCCACATGTAAAAGACTGAAAATGGACTGCACTTCTCACCACTGACACAAGTTGACTCATGCTAGATAAAAGATTTAGATAAGACATAGAAAAAAAATACTAGAAAAAAAAGTGTGAGAAAACTCTTGATAAAATCAACCTGGAAATAGAAGAAGATCCCCTTGGCAATTACAACAAAAGTAAATAAATGAGGACATGATCAAGCTAAAAAGCTTTTGCACAGCCAAGAGTACAACAACTAAGGCAAACAGATAGCTTTCGGAATGGGAGAAGATATTTACATGCTATGAATCTGACAAAAAACTAATAATCAGAATCTACAGAGAACTCAAATTAATCAATAAGAAAAGAGCAAACAATCCCGTTTTAAGTCAGCAAGAGACTTGAACAGAAACTTCTCTGAAGATGACAGATGAAGGCCAAAAAACATGAAAAATGTTCATCATCCTTAATCATCAGAAAAATGCAAATCAAAACCACTCTGAGATATTACCTAACCTAGTAAGAAAATCCTATATTACAAAACCAGGAAGCTCCAAATGCTTGTCATGGATATGGAGAGAAGGGATCACTTTTACGTTGTGGGTGGGATTGCAAACTAATATAGCTTCTATATAAAGAAGTGTGAGAATCTTTAAAGAGCTAAATGTAGATCTTCCATTTGATCATGCAATCTCATAACTAGGTATCTACTCAGAAGAAACTAGGTATCTAGGTATCTCATAACTAGGTATCTACTCATCATTTTATGAGAAGGACCTTTGCACTGGAATGTTTATTGCAGCTCAATTCACAATTGCCAAGACATGGAAGCAACCAACTGGTTATCAACACATGGATAGATTAATAAACTGTGGTATATGTATACTACAGAATACTATTCAGCCATAAAACATTGGACACTTTACATCTTTTGTATTTACCTGGATAGATTTTAACTTTATTCTTCTTAGTAAAGTGTCACAGAGTGGAAATACAAGTATCCAAGGTACTCAATAGTAACATGAAACCAGTAGGAAAAACAACTACACACCCACGTGAGAGAAAAGCACAAGTATGTTCAAGTAGAGGGGAAGGGAGAGGAGGGAAAAATAGAAGAAGTGAGAAGGGGAATGATAAGCTCTCATCTGATGGACACAATGTAAGGGTAACTACAACTTGAACTTTACCTTAGAAACACAAACAACATAACCTAATCATTTGTGCCCTCATATTAATCTAAAATAAAAAGTATGTATAAATAAAATAAATATATATAAAACAATAACATACCAAAAATCAGAAATGAAAGAGAAGAAATTGCAACTGATAGTATAAAAATAAAGAATAATGTTCTATAGAGTATACTGTGACCATTTTCTTTGAAAAAGTTAAGTAACTGGAAGAAAATGACAAATTCCTAAATAAATACAACCTTCCAATACTGAATGATAAAAAAATTAAAAATCTGCAGATATCTATAATTAGTAAATACATTTAATACATAATCAAAAACTTTACAAGAAAGAAATGCTCAAGAAGAGATGGTTTCTCTAAAGAATTATACCACATATTTAAAGAATAGTTCATATGAATTATTTTCAAAGTCCTACAAAATATTGAAGTACAAAAACATGAATTCATTTTATGAGGATAGCATTATCCTGATACCAAAACTAGACATATATGTAGTAATAAAAGGAAGCTATATATAGTATCTCTGATTAATATTGATTAAAAATCCCAAACAAAATATTTGTGAGCAAAATTCTGAAATTTATTAAAATGATTATACACTATTACCAGGTGGGATTTTTTTCTTGGAATGCAAGGATGATTCAACACACTAATATATAATACATACACCACATACACAAGAAGAAATACCACTTAGTCATCTTGTCTAGTGAAGAAAGACTATTTAACAAAATTCAACACTTTTGCATAATAACAATGCTATGAGTAAAAGAAAATTATTTCAACATAATAAAGGCAACATATGAAAAGCCCACAATTAATGGTGAAATGGTGAAAAACAGAAAGCTGTTCCTTAAAATCAATAAGTGGGTATTGTGGTGATTGCCTGTAGTCCCAGCTACTTGGAGGCTGAAGCAAGAGGTTCACTTGAACCCAGGAGTTTGAGGTTGCTGTGAATTATGATGTCAAAGCACTCTATCCAGTGAGACTCTGTCTTAAAAAAAAAATCAAAAACAAAATAAAGATGACTACTTTTATCACTACTATTCAACATAATATTTAAAGTTCTAGTTAGAGAATTTTGGCAAGACAAAGAAATAAAGGCATCCAAATCAGAATGGAAGATGTAAAATTATCTCTACTCACAAATGGCATGATCGTATATATATATATAAAATCTAAAAATTTTGGTTCAAATTCCACTAACTTCTAAAATATTGCTAGAACTAATATATGAATTCAGCAAAGTTTCAGGATACAAAATTAATACATACAAATTAATTGTATTTCTATACACTAACGATGTACAATTTCAAAAATATATTAGAAAACAATTTCCAATACAGTAATCTCAAAAAGAATAAAATACTTAGGAATAAAATTAACCTAGGAAGTAAATAAAAAGGACAAAACATTGATAAAGTAAATTACAGAAGACTAACAAATAGAAAGGGATCCCATAGTCATAGAGTAGAAGCCTTGATATTGTTAAAATAGACATGATATCCAAAGAAATCTAATGGTTGAAGGCAGTCCCTATGAAAATATATATGGCATTTTTTTCAGAAATAGAAAAGAAAATCCTAAAATTCATATTGAATCCCAAGGGATCCCAAATAGCCAAAACTATGAGGCCTCATAGTTCTGATTTCAAAATATATTACCAAGCTGCAGTAATCAAAACACAGTGGTACTGGGATGAAGACAGAAATATAGAACAATAAACCCTGCAGGTATGTTTAGATGATCTTCAAAAAAGGTGTCAAGTTTCCAAAATAGAAAAGGGAGAGTGTTTTCAATTAACAGTATTGGAAACCTGGATATACACTCACAATGGAGTGAAGTTGGATCCTTTTTGTTGTTGTTTTTAATTGAAACAGTGTCTTGCTTTGTTGCCTGGGCTAGAGTGCAGTGGCATAATAGCTCATTACCTCAAACTTCTGAGCTTGAGTGATCCTCCTAGAGTCCTCAGCCTCCTGAATAGCTGGGACTATCAGTGTGTACTATACCATACTGGCTAATTATATATATATATATATATATATATATATATATTAATTAGAGATGATGTGTCCTTGTGTTGCTCAAGTTGATCTAAAACTCCTGATCTTAAGCCATCCTCCTGTCTAATCCTCTTCTTCCCTAAGTGCTAGGATTACAAGTGTGATTCACTGCACACAGCCTCAATCCTTACCTTGCACTATATGCCAAAATTAGCTCAAAATGATTAAAAACCTAAACATACAACTTGAAATTATAAAACTATAAAAAAGAAACATATGGGTTAATCTTCATATCTTGGGATTCAACAATTATTTCTTGGAAATGACACCAAAAGTACAGGCAACAAAGTAAGTATGGACACAATGGGCCTTCATAAAAATTAAGAAACAAAACAAAGAAAAAACTTCTTCACAGCAAAGGAAATAATCTACAGACTTTAAAAAAACCTGCAATTTGGAAGAAAATATTTGTAAGCCATATATTTGATAGGAGATTATCACAATTATGTAAAGAACTACCACAAATCAGTGACAACCAAAATCCACAAATAATACGATCAAAAATAAGAAAAAAGTAGAAAAGACCTTTCTCCAACAAAGATAATAACGTGGCCAAGAAGCATGTGAAAAGATGCTCAATATCACTAATTATCAAGGAAATGCATATCTAAACCACACTGAGAAATCACCTCACACTCATTAGCATGGCCACTATAGAACAAAAACACATACACGTATACAGAAAAAATAAAACAAAACAAAAATAATAAGCTTTGGTTAGGATTTTGAGACATCCTTGGAATGGGAGTATAAAATTGTCCACCTACTATGGAAAGTAGCATGAGGTTTCTTTAAAAAAGTAAAAAATATATAATTACCATATGATCTAGCAATTTAATTTTGGGGTATACATACCAGAATAAATGAAAATGGGACCTTAAAGAAATATTTTTACACCAATATTTATTGCAGCATTCTTCACAATAGCCGAGAAAGTGGAGCAACCTAAATTTCCATCAGTGCATAATGAATGAATAAAGAAAGTATGGTATATACATAATAAGGACTATTTTAGGGTTTAAGAAAATATGGAATTCTGTCAAATTTTACATGTGTAAGCCTTGAGGACATTAATTATTCTAAAAGAAATAAGCTAGTCATGGAAAAGTCAAATACTACATTATTCCACTTATATGAGGTATCTAAAGTAGTCAAACTCTAAGAAACATAAAGTAGCATAGTTTTGTGAGGGGCTAAGGGAATTTGTCAATGAATATAGAATTTTAGTTTTGTAATATGAAATACCTATAGCTTTATTGAACAAAAATGTGCATATGGTTAACACTTCTCTACTGTACACTTAAAAATACTAAAAATTATGAATTTTATAATACATGTTTTTACCATTTATAAAATACACTCAAATCAACCAATAAATAAATAAAAAGGAGACTGGGCCACTAGCATAAATAATTTTTGATGAGGACTCAAGTATCTATTATAACATTGAAAATTCAGTGGAGCACACTGAAATAGAATTGGGAAGCAGTTAATGAGGATGAGGAGACTTGTATAATACAGGAAACTTATTTGGAGGAAGGAGACACATAAAATAAGGGGAACTTTTTGATGAGAAATGGGATTTGTATGTGTGTGTGTAAGCAACTAACGCATTATTGTAAAGTGGTAGGGGGCTTTCATCGTAGCCCAGAATCAGGAGATGCTCAAAGAATAGAACTTTGTGAATTATTAGAAAACTGCTGATAAGGAATTGGGGCAATGAGCATAATTTGGGGAAACTTCTGAAGAATGACTTATGTGAAAAATTTTAGCTAAGTAATAGAGCCACTGGTGTATATGTGAAAGGTAATAATGAATAATGACACACGTAAAATAAGGGGAACTTTTTGATGAGAAATGGGATTTGTATGTGTGTGTGTAAGCAACTAACGCATTATTGTAAGATGGTAGGGGGCTTGCATTGTAGCCCAGAATCAGGAGATGCTCAAAGAATAGAACTTCGTGAATTATTAGAAAACTGCTGATAAGGAATTGGGACAATGAGCATAATTTGGGGGAAACTTCTGAAGAATGACTTATGTGAAAAATTTTAGGTAAGTAATAGAGCCACTGGTGTATATGTGAAAGGTAATAATGAATAATGGCAGCATTCTTAAAAAAGAGTAGATTTCCTATAATGAAGTAAAATTAGTGTAATATAAGAAAACTTTTAAAGAATACTGCAGACTGGTAATAGAGTAAATCTTTGAACAACATAGATTTGAACTACATGGATCCATTTATGTGGATTTTTTAAATTTTTAATTGTATTAAGTCAAATACATATAGATCATGAATACATTCATGCATATGTGGGGTACAATGTGCTGATTTTTTTAATATACAATCTGATGTGGTTACATTAAACTAATCAACATAGCTTTCACCTCATTTACTTGATTATTGTGCCAAAACATCTATGTTCTACACTTCACAGATTTGACTTATACCCTTGTCATATTCTCCATAGGTGTGATCCTGCTTTTTACCCTCCCTCTGTCAAACTTTACCCCTCTCCTCCCTTCCCACTCCATTTCTCTCCTTCATCCTGGGCTATAGTTGTGTTCTATCTTTCCTAAGAAAGTGTGAGTAAATATAAGTAGGTTTCATAGAAGTACTGAGTACATTGGATACTTTTTCCTCTATTCTTGAGACATTTTACTCAGGAGAATATGTTCCAGATCCCTCCATGTAAACATGAAAAGGTAAAGGTTTCATCTTTTTTAAGGCTGCATAGTATTCCATGGTATACATATACAACAATTTATTAATCCATTCATGGGTCAATGGACACTTGGGCTTCTTCCATGGCGTGGCTCTTATGAATTAAGCTGCAGTGAACAATCTAGTATAAATACCTTTTTTGCAAGGTGATTCTTGGTCTTTTGGATATACTCCTAGTAGAGGAATTGCAGGATCCAACAGCAGGTCAATTTTTAGATCCCTGAGTGTTCTCTAAACTTCTTTCCAAAAGGAATATACTAGATTGCATTCCCACCAGCAGTGCAGAAGTGTTCCCTTTTCTCCACATCCATGCCAACTTCTGTAGTTTTGGGATTTTGTTATGTGAGATTTTTTAGTCAATATATGTATATTTAAAAAAATTAGAGATTAAGACAATTTGAAAAGACCTTCAGACAAGCTTGATATCTAGAAAATCATAAATATTGATATGTCATGAATGCATAAAATATATGTAGACATCAGTCTACTTTAGGATTTACTACCATAAACTACATACAAATCTATATTTAAAAAAATAAAATTTATTTTAAAGATATGCACACAAACAGATTATATATGATACCATTTATAGTTAAGAGATGTGTAAATGAGTAAACAAATGCAGTATTAAATCATCCTTAATGAGTACAATGTTTGTCAATACAGTGATGAATACATTAAAGCCCAAACTTCACCACTATGAAATATCCATGTAGCAAAATTAGACTTGTAACCTACAAATTTATACAAATAAAAATTGGAATAAATAATAACTTTATAAAGATTACTATTGTGCATAGTGTACTAAAGTAATTTTGTAGTCACCTCCTCTTGTTGTTCTGGTGAGTTCAAATTTGGTAAGTATCTGCTTAGAGTGTCATGTGACAATAGTCATTTCCATGTGAGTAGTTGCTCTCTCTACCAAACTGAATATTGCAGTAAAAAGTGATTTCTCACAGTTCTTGTATATTTTTAATGTGTAGTGCAATATCATGTACCTTGAATATCATCATGGGACCCATATAAACTGCCACTAGTGATGCTGATCATGCTCCTAAGAAACAGAGGAACAACATGACATTACAAGGAAAAGATTGAGGTGTGTCGCTGCAGTTGCCCACTATTTCAGAAAGACAATTCATATTGCAAACAGACAATATTAACTAATCATATCAATAAATACAGTACAGTGCTGCATTTGTATTTTCTATTTTTTATGACTTGTTTAATAAAATTTTATTTTCTCTAGTTAACTTTATTGTAAGAAAATGGTATATAATCCATGCATCATACAAACTATGTGTTGATTGTTTGTTTATGACTAGTAAGGCTTCTAGTCAACAATAGGCTATTAGTAAGTTACATGTGGGAGGTCAAAAGTTATACACAAAATTTCTATTGCGTAGGGGGTTGGTGCCCTTAACCCTTATATTGTTCAAGGGCCAAGAGTATATGGATAACTTTAGATATAAATGAGAGGAACAGAATAATATTTATAACTTTCTTTTGAAGAAGGTATACTTTGATGTAATATTGGAGAACTTTTGATAAGAAATTCGATTATTGCTGTATGTCAAAATTATGCAAATTTATGATAAGTACTCAAGGCACTGGTATATCATCGAGAAACTTTGATGTAGAATGGAGCAATGGTGCAATGTTGAGAAACCTCTAAACAAAATGGGACCACTAAATGTTGGGAAACATTTGATAAATACTAGGAGTACAGATGTAGGAAAAGGGAGTTCTCATAAATAATAGAACATGATTATATTATAAATTGGAGGTACTACCAATTTATTCAGAAATTTTAGATTAATGGAGGCAATGATATATGGAAAATTGGGATGAGGAACAGAATCATTGGACATATACTGGAAAATTTCAAGTAATGAATGAGTGCATTCATATATACATATTAATCATACTGATTACTTTCTAAAGAGGAATAGGGCCACTAGTATCATATGGAGAAACTGTGGAATTCAGATGAGAACTGGGAAAAATGTTTATTATTAATAATGACCCAATAAGAGGAGGTAGGTTATATTGTTGCAATATTGGGAAATTCTGATATGCAAAAGAGGACATAGTATCATAGAAAGAAATTTTAAAAGGGTATGGTAATACTGGTATAATAGTAAAACATGATGAAGAAAGGTGGCAATGGTATAATACAGAAAATTTTCTGGCAAAATACTTAGAAACTTTTGAAACAGAAAAGGGACATCAATATCATTTGGAGAAAATTTTGATGAGAAGATTTAATGATATAACGTTGAAACTTTCTGTAGCCAATTTCTGCATTGTTCAGAGATTTATGAACATTATATGAAGAACTGAGGTACTCTCTGTCCAAGCTAAGAGTGTGGAGTCTGTGGTGGCAATGCAGCAGATCAGTCCACGGGGTCTCACATTATCTGGGAAGCTGAGGGCCCACCTCTGTGACAGCAATCACAGCATTACAGTGATGCCTATACAAACTCCTGTGTCCTGCAAGGGCGGGGCAGTGGGGCACCTCCTCTCAATGTCACCCACTCAGTCCCCTCCTTGCCCATTCCCACACACCTCTGCCTGTACTCTGTAAGGAAAGCGCCTAACAACTGATCACCAGCTCAGCTCTGACTTGGAGAAGCCACATGTTGGGCTGCTCACACTCCAGCCCACCCCAACAATACACTGACAGCTGTCAGCTGAAGGGGAAATGGAGGGTGTTCCCATTAATCTTTCCTCCCTGCAATCAGTGTCTGGTGAGGCCACATTGTACAGCATTCAGGTCAGTCCCCAGATAAATTGCTAGGGGGGCATGGGGCTGGTGTTGGCCTCTTACAGCCCATATCAGTACTGTGATCACCATGGTTATTCTCCGTATGCTTCTTACCTTCCCTTCACCTGTTTTCCTCATGGACTTCCCTTCCTGCTTCTCCTCTCTAGGCCTGGTATACTGTACAATGGCTCTGTGCAATTGCAGGGCTTTATCTGAGCAAGATAGTCTGAATGACTGTGTCTGCATGTGTGTCTCCCCTCTTTTGTCAAGAGAGGCTGCTAAGGAGCTGCACTAGACTGCCATCTACACTCCTCCACCCTGGGAAATTTTTTATGAAAAATAGAAGCAATGCTTTAGTGTTGAGAATTATCTGATGAGGTCAAAGGCAATGGTATAACACTGGGGAATCTGAAAGAAATGGGGCACTGGTACTATAATAGGAAATTAACAATAAAGAACAAAGACACTACTGTAATATTGGAAAACTTCTAATGAGGAACAGGTGCATTCATATAACATTGAGAAGCCCTCATAATGGAGGCTTCGTAATGGAGTGTATCTATAGTACTGTGATACATGCATGAGGAATGGAGGCTCTGACATAAATTTGATACAAGAAGATATAAATTTGGTGAGAAATGGCACTTGTATCATATGGAGAACTAAGGGGAAATTCTGATAATGGATATACTATTGGAATATAATATACTGGGAATTTTTATGAGAAATGGAAACAATAGTACATGTTTTGAAAGCTTCTCATTAGGAATTATGGCAGATTCATTACATTTTTAAATGTTCAATGAATAAGGGGGTAATAGATTAGTGGTAATTAAATGATGGTAGGAAAAGTGGGCATGCTACAATATTGAAAGCCATCCAAAATGGAATGTGTACTCTGACATAAAATGGGAAAAAGAACTTCCTATGAGTAATGTGAGTGATGGGGACAATGATGTAACATTGGAAAATGTACCATGAGAAATTGGGGTCTGGTATAATATTCAAAAACTTCTAATGAAGAATTGGCACATTGGTAAATAAGGAGGAATTTCTGATACTGAGTAAGCTAACCAGTGGAATAATATTGAGAATCATCTATGAGGAATGGGGTCTCTGGTATGGGGGAAAACTTGGAAAACTCTGATAGAGTAAAGCCAAAAATATTAGGAACCATTGAAATGTTTCCCAGTGGTGTACCAGTTCCCCAATTCCTCATCACAAGATTGTCAATATTTACACTAGTGATACTATTCCTTATCACATGTGTGTGTTACACTATGGGCTCTAATTCTAATGAGAACCCTCTTCATATTATAACAGTGTCCCTGTTCCTTATAATATGGGAACATTTTGATTAGGAATGGAAGCACTAACATTTAACTTGGACATTTCTGATGAGAAATGTGACAGCTGGTATTATATAGGAAAGTTCTGATGAAAAATGTAAACGTGGGTATAATTTTGGAAAACTAGTAAGGAATGAAAGCAATAGTAGTATCAGATCTCCAAATTTCTGATGAGAATTGAAGGTGGTGGCTTAATATTGAAACATCCAGTGAACAATGTGATCACCAGTTAATATTTGAGAAAGTTAGCATTGCTTTTATATTGGAAAATATCTGATGAAGAATGGTGGGTACAGTGGTATAAAATGGATAATCTTCACACAAGGATTGTAAACACAAGTAAAATATTAAGAACTTCCCAAAGAGGAATGTGGCACTGGTATATTTGAAAACTTACAATGATTAATAGCAACAGTGGTATATAACAGAGAAATTCTGATGAGGAATTATAGTGAATGTATAATGTTAGGAAACTGCCATTGAGAAGTGGGGATACTTGTATTTTATGAAATAATTCTGATATAAATGAGGTAATGGAATAATATCAGCATCTTATGAGGTATGGAAGCATTTATGTATTATCAGTAAATTACATTATGATGAGTGGTGGCACTGTGTAATAATATTGGAAAATTGACAATAAAGAATAGAAGGTCTTGAGACTTTTCATGATAATTAGGCCACTGATTTAATATCAGAAAACTTATAATGAAGGAATGTGTGCTGGTATAATATTTAAAAACATTCATGAGGACTGAGTGCTATGATTTTAGGAAACTTCCAGTGAGGATTTGGAACATTGGCATGACATGGGAAACATTCTAATGAGGAATAGGGCCTCTGATAATAATATTTGAATGTTTTTGCTTATGAGTCAGGCATTTATGTAATATTGAAAATCTTTCTATAGCACACTTATATAATATGGAGAATTTCTGATATAATATTAGGAAACTTACGATGAGAAATGGGGGCATGTGTATAATATGAGAAAACATCTTTTCTGCTGATGGGAATGCAAACTAATATGTTTCTTTTGGAAATGCAAATCAAAACTACTTTGAGTTATCATCTAACTCCAGTGAGATTAGCCCATATCACAAAATCCCAAAACCAGAGTTGCTGGTATGGATGCAAAAAACGGGAACACTTCTACACTGCTGGTGGGAATGCAAATTAATACGGTCCTTTTGGAAAGATGTCTGGAGAACACTTAGAGAACTAAAAATAGACCTGCCATTTCATCCTACAATACCTCTATTAGGTATATATCCAGAAGACCAAAAATCACAAAGATATTTGTACCAGAATGTTTATTGCAGACCAGTTCATAATGGCTAGGTCATGGAAGAAGCCCAAGTGCTCCTCAACCCACAATGGATCAATAAATTGTGGTATATGTACACCATGGAATATTATGCAGCCTTAAAGAAAGATGAAGAATTTACCTCTAGTATTGAACATGATGGAAAAGAGAATAATAAAAAAAATAACTAGCCAGGCACTGTGGCAGGTGCCTGTAGTCCCAGCTACTTGGGACGCTGAAGCAAGAGGATCTCTTGAGGCCAAGAGTTTGAGTTTGCTATGAGCTATAATGCCTGGGCACTTTACCCAAGGCAGAAGAGTGAGATTGTGTCTCAAAAATAAAAAAATGAAATAAAGAAAAGATAAAAGGGAATAAAAGAGAAGTGTACTTAGAAAACTAGGACATATCTTTAACATATTTATATACATACTCTCTTTTAAAGCACATATGAAAGAAAATTTACTTCAATTTATTATTGCATTTTACTTGCACATAGATAATTTATTCACTAAAACTACTGGTTTAATTTGAATATATAATTCATAACATTAAATGGCACAAAATCGTTTTTGTTTCTTTCACTCACTAACCTAATTTCAGCTATATTCTGTTTTATGAAGGCATAAATGACAATAAATATATATTTAAAGTGTACAATGTGAAGACTGATTATAATAATTAAGATATCAAAGGTACCTATTCTCACCATTTATATTCATTATAATACTGGAAGTTTTAGCCAGAGAATAAGATAAAGAACAAAATAAAAGGCATCCAAATTGAAAAGGAAGAAGTTAAATTGTCTCTGTTTGTAGATGACATGATCTTAAATAAAGAAAACTCTAAAAACTACACCAAAAAATATTGGAACTAAAAAACGAATACAGCAAAGTTTTAGGCTATAAACATAGCATGCCTATACACTAACACCAGACCATCTGAAAAAGAAATAAAGAAAACAATCTCATCTACAATAAGAATAAAAATAAGATATTTAGAAAAATAAATTTAGCCAAGGAAGTAACAGATATTTAAGAAGGCACAAATAAATGGACAGATATGCCATGTTTATGCACTGAAAAAATTTAATGTTTTAAAATATCAATACTACTCAAAGTAATTCACAGATTCAGTGCAATTCCTATTAAAATTCCAGTGGCATTTCTTACAGAATAAAAACAAATTCTAAAATTCGTATAGAACCAAAAAAAAAAAAAAACCTCAAAGAGCCAAAGCAATCTTGACAATGAACAACAAATGTGGAGGCTTCATATTTCCAGATTCAAAACACTATGATACTGGCATAGACAAATAGACCAATGAAATGAAAAAGGAAGTACATAAATAAATCCACATTTATATAGTCAATTCAATTTTGATGAGTGCCTCAAAAATAGAGAATGGGGAAAGAATAGTCTCTTTAACAGCTCTGAGAAAACTGGATATTCCCATAACATTGGATCCTTATTTCATACCATACACAAAAGTTAACTCAAAATGGATTAATAGGCATTTAGGATTGAAAACGTAAAATACCTTGAGAAAAACATAGAAAAAAGCTCTTTGATATTTGTCTTTGCAATGATTTTTGTATACAATATCAGAAGCCCAGTCAACAAAAGCAAAAGTAGCAAATGGGATTTCATCAATCTAGAAAGCATTTACATAACAAAGGAAAGAGATCTACTGTATAATTGGTAGAATGAAAATGGAACCTATAGCATAGGAAACGTATTCGCAAAGCATATGAGGTCTGACAATTAAGTTCATGAACTGATCCTAGACAAACTGCTACATACCCCATTGCTGAATATTACTGTGTTCAGCTTCAACGTATTTTCATTGGGAAGTGAGGCATCTATGCCAGTGCCTAGTCCAACTTTCAAAGAAATTTTGCAATTCTTTTTCTGGAATGACCATCAGAGTTGTCATTGTACAAAGTTCTGACAATTAAGTCCATGATGTTGCCACTGTGCACTTACACTGATAGCACTGTACAAAACCCTCAGTAAAGTTTCACAACCTTAGGCTCAGCACCTGTATCTCAGTGGCTAGGGTGCTGGCCACATACACCAGGGCTTGCAGGTTCAAACCCAGCCCAGGCCTGCTGAACAACAGTGACAACTACAACAACAAAAATAGCCAGGCCTTGTGGTGAGTGAGGCTGAGGCAAGAGAATCAATTGAGTCCAAGAGTTTGAGGTTGCTGTGAGCTGTGACAACATAGCACTCTACTGAAGGTGATATACTGCAACTCTGTCTCAAAAAAAAAAAGTTTCATAACCTAAGTATATCAGTGACTCACTACTGTGTTCATGTTGACTTGTGGTGGTAGCTCACTGAGTTGCATTCATTATCATTGTTGCATGTTATTTTGTGCCAGATAACACATAAAAGGTGTTGATTTCCAATATGTGTAAGGGGTTCATATCAGATATATATAAGGAATTCATTCAACTCAATGGCAAAACAACAAATAGCCTGATTTTAAAAATGGGCAAAGGAATCAAATAGATGTTTTTATGAAGATGTTCTCAATATATTTTAACACTTCTGTCTTTTCTTTATTTAACCAAACATACTTCCCTACCTATCTTCACACATTCAACTACTACCACCTTTCCACAAATTCATATAATTGTCTGCTTCACTATGATATTTATCATACTGTCCTACTTTTCTTAAACAATAAATTCAGCTAGAGAGTTATGATTGTTCTTTGAGAGACCCTTTTAATGGCTTAAGTTACTTAGCTTTTTGCATACTGACACACAGATACTTCAATGGAATATTACATCTGACGTATCATCATAGTGATTTGTTAGTGTGAGAATAAATAAATCAGAGTGAAATAGTCAGTTATATGGAAAATATGTTTGTCATAAGGATTAAATATTTGAATATAACTGTATATAATTAGGATTTAAAAAGTAAATATCTATACATGTGAAAATTGAATAATTACTATTGATCTAAATTAATTAAAATTTTAAAGTTATAAATAATTTTTATAACTTCTCCATCAACAGATTAAATGGATTGAAAATGTGTGAATATTTATATACAATGGTCCTTAAAATGTTATACGGTTTTTGAAAAAGACATAAAATTCTGTCACTTGTGACAACACAGATGAACCTAAAGGATATTTTGTTAAGTGAAATAAGCAAGGCATACGAAAGAAAATATAATATGATCTCACTTCTAAGTGTGGAATTTATGAAAGTTGAACTCATAGTAGTAAAAAGTAGAATGGTGGTTACCAGAGGCTGGGAGTGGGGAGGACCAAGAAAGGGTCCTGTTAGTCAGCAAGTATAAAGTTTCACTTAGCTATGAGCAATGAGTTTAGGTGTTTTATCACACAACATGGCAACTGTAATTAATAATAATATATTGTATATTTCAAATAGCTAAGAGGATTTTAAATGTTTTCACCACAAAGAAATAGTAAATATTTGAGATGATTTATTTGCCAATTTGTCTTATTTGATCATTCCATAATGTATACTTATAAAAAAATTACATTATACCCCATAGGATATATATATAAATATAGATAGATAGATTGATTATTGATTAAATATAAAATAAAACTGTAAAAAAGAAGAAAATCTTGTCATGTGATATAATATAGATGACTGTTGGTGATGTTATACTGAGTGAAATAAGCCAGTCACAGAAGGAAAAATGTTGCATGATTCCATTTATGTGAGGTATCTAAAGTAGAAAATCTCAAAGAAACCGAAAGTAGAATGCTGGTTCCAGGGACTGGAAAGGAAGAAAAAAATGGGAGCTGTTCAATTGGGTATAAGTTTCTAGAATTTCAGTTGTGCAAGATGAAAAAGTTCTAGACATCTGCTACACAACATTGTACTTGCAGTTAACAATACGGTAAACTTAAAAATTAAAGTGAGTTAATTTTGTGGGGGTTTATGAGAATAAAAATAAATTATGTAAAGGTTAAACATACATAAAATGTAATTTTATATAATTTTAATGATTTTATAATAAAGTATTTGAAGATGTTTTCTGATTTAAATTTGTATTAGAATCACTTAATTTTTTTTCAAAAAAGACAGCTGGAAACCATTAGGATAGTTTTCAGACACACATTTTGTCATCTTCTCTGTACTAGACATTGTGAGTATTAACTAGAAAATGTGAAGTGTGACTCCCCCTTTAACTTACATAAAATTTATCTCTACAGTTATTAGTAACACTCATAAGATAACCAACATGGGAATATCCTTTCCAGATGGTCAGTTGTGTTATCCTAATATTTGGAGCAGTCAGTATTGAGGATGAAATGATTCTATGTGAACTGGAGAAATTATAGAAAGTTCCATTGATAAAGACTGCATTAAGTTATACCTAGAAAGAATTGAAGTTCCTGGGAAATAGTTAGAGATTAAAGTAGGTAATATAAGCATAGTTATAAACTAATGTGAGGAGTTTTTTTATGACTCACATATTCTTAAATATGACTTCTGAAAATTAGTGAAGTCATTACTCCTCTCGTCTGACTCAATGAAAATTATGTGTGTGTGTGTGTGTGTGTCTGTATATACTATATGTATATGAAAATTCCTTCCAAGGAGACACTGCATATAATGTCCCTTATCAAATATTTTCTTTAAATGTTTGCTTTTTAATTTTGATATGTTATTACTAAATAGATCATATTGTATTTCACTTAATATTTCCCAGCTCCTAGCTTTCAAAGTCCGTATCTGCTCCATGGATAAGATCTTCCAACAACACAGAATTTAGCTTTACAATTCAAGATACAAAGAAGTCATTCATTTTGTCAATGGTTGTAAATAAGAATACTAGCAAATAAACAGATTTTATTTTTCTTTAGTCAATTATTTCACTGACTCATTAAATTACCCACTTATCAACTATTTAACCAAATACCATGTGCAATCTTCTAAATGTTAATCCTTCAAAAATGAAGCTTCTCACAAAAACAATAAATGGAACCACCATATGATCCAACAATTTTATTACTGGGCATTTGTCCATCAAAAGTAAACCAGTACATTAAAGGGACACTTGCACCCACAAGTCCCCTTTATTGCAACACTATTCACAGTGGTCAAGACAGGGAATCAATCTGAGTGTCCATCATTGGATAAAGAAAATATGCTACTTGGGAGGTTAAGAATCACTTAGGCCCAAGAATTTGAGGTTGCTGTGAACTGTGATGCTATGACACTCTACCGAGGGTGACACAGTGAGACTCTTGTCTTAAAAAGAAGAAGAAAGAAAGAAAGAAAGACAATGGAACACTAGCCATAAAACGAAGAAAATTCTATCATTTGCTGCAACATATATGGAACTAGAGGTCGTTACGTTAAGTGAAATACAGGCACAGAAATACAAACATTGCATGTTCTCACTCATATGTGGGAACTAAAAAATTGATTTTAGATCTCATGAAGGTAAAGAGTAGAATCATAGTGAACAGAGGTTGAAGAGGGGGTTGATAAAAAGAAGTGGATTAATGATTATAAACGTGTAGTTAGACAGAAGGTATAAGTTGTAGTGTTCCATAGCACAGTTTGATGACTATAATTAGCCATATATTGTATATTACAAAGGGCTAAAAGATTTGAGATGTTCCCAACACAAATAACAACTATTTAAGATGGTGGATACCTTAAATACCTAATTTCATCATTAAACATTGTATGCATTATCAAAATATCATGTGTACCCCATAAATATGTACAATTATTATCAGTAATTTTCTTTTTGACAGAGTCTCACTTTGTTGTCCTTGGTAGATGTGTTGTGGCATCATAGCTCACAGCAACTTCAAACTCTTGAGCTCAAAGAGACTCTCTTGCCTTAGCCTCGCTCATAGCTAGGACTACAGGCACCTGCTACAGTGCCCAGATATTTTTTTAGAGACAGGATCTCCTCTTGCTCAGGCTGGTCTTGAACTCCAGGCGCAGGCAATCCACCTGCCTCGGCTTCCCAGAGTGCTAGGATTATAGGTATGAGCCACCACACCCGGCCTAGTAAAATTTTTAAAATAAAAATTTCTTGACTCTCAACAACTTTATAATTAAGTATAAAGAAAAGAAGTATAAAATGTGTGTCAGATGCTAAAATATATGCATATTTATAAACTAGAAAGGTATTTATACTAAGTGATACATAACTAGAGTTGAGATCAGAAGGAACTGAAAAAATGGTTAGATTGAAAAGTAAATTATACTTTATCAGAACAGAAAGAGTACTTGGGCAATATAGGAAGAAGAAAATACTTAAGCAAAAGCAAAGAGAAAGTTGTTTTTAGGTAGTATAAGTTTTGCTTGGTGAATCAGCATTCTATGATTGCCTACAACTAGAAATAAAGCTTTAAAGAAAAACAGAATAACCTTACATCCACATTTGGCAGACAAGTTCATAGGTATTATGTAAGAAGTTTTATGGAAATTAAATAAAATAGGCCCTATGTGAGGAAAAAAATTATAAAAGATACCATTGTGAAGAAATGCTTTAACAAAAGACTCCCCAGTGCCCCAATTCTGAGGCATCAGTTGACCTGCTAGAGAACTGGAAGGAATAGTAGATTTAAGACTCCTAAGATACCCCTGGCCAAAGTGTTAGTGCAAGACACAGCACAATCATAAATGGTAGATTTTAGTGTTTTACAACCATGGATCTCTGTCTATGAAATGATTGTTCATATTTATTAGAGTTAACTACCGAGAATGAGCAGTGGCTGAGTTCATTTATCCCCAGCAATGGAGAACTGCACCTTTGAGGTACTGCATGATTATAGATTATATAATATAAATATGCAAAGATAAATAGTTATAAATTGATAGATACATGCATGCATAGATACACACATCTGCATACATTTTCTCTTGGTCTATACAGTTTAGAAAAAGCATTATCTTACATTGTTTTAAATCCATAGCCTTTGCTTGTAAAAAGTCTCCTGAGATAAAAAAGTTTTCTAAACTTACTGGGGTCTCCATAGAATACAGTCTTTAATGAGTTCACGAGGCAACATTTATAGAGTAAGAAGAAACCAGTTTTTTTTCCTCACCCAGAGGAGCTCTTTATGGAAGGCTGGAGTGATTTTAAATCCTGGTTGCTAAGTGAGATGAGCTTCAAGGAGAGTGCTATGGAAGCATGCTGTGGTAAATTAGCAGCAGCCCAACCTCACTCAAAAGGAAATCTGGCCTGAGAAGCTCCTATAAAAACTCCATTCTCTGTGCTTAATGTCCAATTATAAAGGCAGAAAAGGATGAATCAAAGTTGGAGCATCCTCTTGCTTTTTCCTAAGCTAAGAAATTCTCATTGGTCAAGAGAGACGTCTTATCAAGCAACATTAGGGATTGTTAAGAAAAAAGCTGAATGTTTTAGAAAAGGAGACTGGAAAACTATTTTGTAATATATACTAGGTTATGGCAAGACCTTTGTGATGAAGAGAAGATGACTTCAACTCACGGTAGATATGTATGAATTCTTTGTGGGCTAGACGGTAGGGAATGTTGCTTTGAAAGTATGATAAATGTATTTGAGCATTTAACTTAAATAATCCATAAGTAAATGATAATAGTGATGTAACAGTGAGTAGAATCCCATCAATGCCTGCTTCATGATATTAGCCCTGCTACTTGTTTTCTGTGGCAGTCAATCTTTATCAGTTTTTTTAACTTCCCTTAATGACATTATGCCTACAGCTTTTATTTCACACCTTCCTGAAATCAATTAATTAATCAATCTGTCTGTCTCTCTATCTTTGTCTCAGTGCAGTAACATTATCAGGGACATTGATTTCAGAGCATGAGAAATATTTGAGTCTGAAAACTGCTTTCAATTTTATTTCTCCTTATAACTATCTCCATGGTTATGGTTTTCAAATCTAGCTTCTTCAGGCAATAGACACTTGACAATGTGTACTCCCCTGGAACTTCATTTTCCATAAGTTGAAATTTTTCTTTAAGTTTATACCAGAAGTAGAATAAAATAATATTTAAAATGTCTTCATGAAGTCATGATATTTGTCCCAAATTGCTGTAGTTTGATAGTAATATAGCTGGTAGATTTTTAAACTACTATGTTAGTTACTATACAGACTGCATTTTATTTACTCCGACCAATTTAAAAAATAAATTTGATGCTCATATTTGATTGAGAATACAATGTGTATGTTAATAGTTTATGGAAATTTAATTGTTTAAGGTTTTTTTTATTAAGTCACACATACATAGATCATGAATACACTTATGCCTTTATGGGATTCAATGTGTTGATTATTTGTACAAATTGAAGTGCTTACATCCTACTAGTTAACACAGCTTTCACATCATTTACTTAATCACAGTGTTAAGACATTTGTGTTCAGTACTTGATAGATTGACTTGTACCCTTGGAATATGCTCCATAGGTGTGGTCCCACCATTAACCTTCACTCTATCAAACCACCCCCCTCCTTTCCCATTCTTCTCCTTCCCTTTTTCATCCTGGGCTATAGTTTTGAGTCATCTCTCATATAACAGTGTGAGTGATTATAAATTGGTTTTATAATAGTACTGAGTACATTGGATATTTTTTCCATTCCTGAGATACTTTACTAAGAAGACTATTTTCCATTTCCATCCATGTAAACATAAAAGAGGAAAAGTCTCCATCTTTTTACTGCTGCATAGTATTCTATGGTATACATATAGCATAATTTATTGATCCATTCATGAGTTGATGGGCACTTGGGTTTCTTCCAAATCTTGGCAATTATGAATGGAACTGTGATGATTCCAAATAATGGAATAGAATATTTCTTTCCATTAATTCAGTTATGATGTACTCAACCTTAGCATTGGGTGCACTTTTATAATTTAAAGAGCTTGACTTCAAAATTAAATTATTTTGCTGCTGTGTTGATTGTAAAACATAGACTATGTCAAATTATTTTATTACTATTTCATTATTTTTTTAATACTCTATGACATCTACTTGGACAATCATGATGTAATCTCACTTTTCTAATTAATTCATGGATATATGTGCCTTCACTGAAATTTTTTTATTCTACATAAAACTTCCTTCTTTGTATTTCATAGGATTTATTTTTCTGCTTTGAATTCTAATATGTCTTCTGTTTGTATTGTGACACATGCTTTTATTCTTTTTAAATATTCATTTCTTAAAATATTAACAGCATTTTAAAATGTTTAAATTCATTTTATTTATGTGTATTTCTTATAAAATAAATGCAATTTTTTATTTTAGCTTTATAAAAATGAATGGTGAACATAATTAATTTACATTTTGGTACATATGATATATTGGCTTTCTATTGTATGATTCATTATTTTAATTAATTCATTCATTTCTATTTTTATTTTTTTTTAGAAATTTGTTTATTGATGTTCTAAGTTGTCTTTGGTTTGAGGATATACTTTGAGATGTTTCTGAACTGTCACAATTACATATTGCTGTCAGTGTTTTTCATTAAGATACAAAACTTTTAATGTCATCTTTAAATTTGGAATTTTCTCTGTACACTCATTCTCCCAATTTATTTTAATTATGCAATGTGAGATTAATGCTGGAAACAATTCTATGTAGAGAAGTGTCTCAAACATTCTAGCTGTATATAACACAACCACACAGATTTATGGAGACATGCCAAAACATCATCAAAAAGTGATTAGTTGGCTCTAAAAATTTGTTCTGAAAATATTATTTTTAAATTTAATACCCTACTTATTTTGTTTCCATTTGTTATTTACTTATTTACCATTTATAAGATCTCCCTTTACAGATTAAACTCCATGACTGCAGCAAAATTTAAAGAAGACATTAGTAAGAACTTAAATTCTAGAATTAACCACTTTAGATAATCTAAAAGATAATTTTGACTTATACAGTTCACTGAACAGTATTATTTAAAGTGTACTATCTATTCCCAAGAGTGAAACTTAGATGTAGTACCTAGTGGATCTGTACCCTGCAGATTACATGTTAACTGGATTACATCTCAAATATGTAGGGCAAGCCAGATATTCTGGAAGCAAAAATAAATTATAAAATTAAATTAAGCTTAATTATTAAAAAGAAATCTCTCTCATATATCAAACAAAATATTTTATAAATAATTGTATTAACATAGATAAGCCAACTAATACATACTCAGGATGTAAGTAAATTACCTGTCTTTTTGCCATTTAGATTATGAAATAGGAAAGTAAGTTAATAAAGACTGGAATAGGGACATTTAATTTCATGTATCCAAATCATAAGAAATGCTGAATTTTATATATTTTTATCTGAAAGTTATAAAAAATTGACTCTAACCATATTGTTCACTAATGTAGTTTATTCATTCTAAAATAAAGCATAGGTAAAAGGACTTAAACTCCCTATATCTTAGAATATTGTGTTTTTTTATTAAATCATAAACACATAGATCATGTATAAATTAATGCATTTTTGGGTACAATGTGCAGATTTCATACACAATTTGGAATGCTTACATTGCACTGGTTAATATATCCCTGAATATTGTGTTTTAATGAGTGTTGCATCTTCTTTCTCTTCCTTGATTAAGAGAATAGATTCTCTACTGAGCATGGAGAGGGAGAACTGGACCATAGTGACTGAGATCACTCTTACAGGAATACCTACTGCCAGAACTTTTGGGGACCTCCTCTTCTTGACTTTTTTATTGGCATATTTGGTGACAGTCCTTGGAAACACCCTCATCATTACCCTAATTCTTGTGGATTATAGACTTCACTCACCCATGTATTTCTTCCTCAGCAATCTCTCTTTCAGTGAAATATTAACCACAACCTGTGCTGTCCCCACAATGCTGTCAAGCTTCTTACCAGGAAAGACAAGTATCTCATTTAGTGGATGCTTTGCCCAGTTGTATTTCTACTTCCTCTCTGGATGCACTGAATTTATTCTTTTCGCAGTCATGTCTTATGACCGCTATGTGGCCATCTGCAGCCCTCTTCAATACCCTACAATTATGACCAGCTCACTCTGTGTCCGTCTTGTCATCCTCTCTTGGGTGGGTGGCTTTCTCCTAATCCTCCCATCCACCATCCTTAAAGCAGGACTGCCATACTGTGGCCCCAATGTGATTGACCACTTTTTCTGTGATAGTGCCCCCCTTCTCCACCTGGCCTGTGCTGACATCCATGCCATTGAGCTATTGGACTTCCTCAGCTCCCTTGTCCTGCTCATCAGCTCCCTTTCACTCACAGTGGTCTCCTATGTGTACATCATCTCAACTATTCTGAAGATACCCTCAGGCCAAGGTCAACGCAAATCCTTTGCCACCTGTGCCTCTCACTTCACAGTAGTCTCCATGGGCTATGGGATTTCCATCTTTGTCTATGTTCGTCCTTCACAGAAGAGCAGCTTACACCTCAACAAGATCCTCTTCATCCTTTCCAGTGTCATCACTCCCCTCCTGAATCCCTTCATCTTTAGTCTACGGAATGAAACCATGAAAGATGCACTGAAGGACACTTTAACCAAGGGACATATCTTGCTCAAAAGGATGAGGTTCAACAACAGAAACTTTGGGAATCATCCCTAAACATGAGTATTCTTACCTTGTAGAGAATGAGAATAATTGATACTATAGAGACGGAAGGTATGTTATGTTTCCACATCATTTACATTATAATAGCATAAACTCTATTCATGTACAACTTATTTTTTAAATGGAAAAATAAATATTAAACAGAGTGATTTGGTAGTGGTGATAGTGAGCCTTATAATAGTACATGTAGAAATTTATCAATGTGGTGGTAGAAGACTCGTCTTTAAGTGTTGTTGTAGTAGTAGTAGGTATTAAAGTTGGTCCCATTGTATATATTACTTTCTTGAGTTTAAGTGTTGCAAATTAAGAAAAAATACACCCATTCTTCTCTGTGCTTTTTTAGGAGGGACACGCACGAACTTGGCATGTTTATACTTGCCAGTTTACTATTAATGTGTTAGCAATGTAATAGATTAATACAGTCAAACAGACCTCATCATTCATTACACAATAGCTCTTTTGAAATGTTATTGTGTTTTACCATAAATTATTTTTTATATTTTTATAATAGAAATGTAATGACCTTGTCACAAAAACATTACCTCTCTTATAATAGAAGTATTTATTACTAGTTAAGGACTCAAAGGGAAACAACTGGTACCTAGAATTTTGGGCCATATTTTGTATTTGTTTTCTCTTCCCATGAGACCTTTTCCTGAAACATGGCAGACCAACCTGACTCACATATAAAACAGTCAAAGTGAATTTTATACTTACATTAATCAATGGAGAGGGGTTGCCTTAGGTCAAACATGAAATATCTCAGGTATATAGTTTCATTGTCTGGCTTTAGCTATGAGAATTGTAGGAACAGTCAAATGCAGCCAGTATTTTCATGCCATGACAAATATTAGTGTACTTTGGAGAATGACTTAGTTTCAGAAGGAGGAGAAGTATACTCATGGTAATAAATACTGCAGTGTAGCTCTTAGTTGCTCTATCTTCCCTCATACACATTTTAATCCTACACCAGTTTATACAATTGTATTAATTCATATACAGCCATGCATTTCATCTAATCTATGCTTTGCACAATAGATATGGCAATAGTTT
>NW_003852648.1:804028-809964 GCF_000181295.1 Otolemur garnettii | reverse complement strand
TTGTGAAATTTGACTTCTTATGAGAATGAAATGGAATGCCATATGTAATTGCTAATAAAAAAAAAAACAATTACAAAGCTGTATTTTCCTGTGGTGAACCTCCTCATGTGACCAACTTACTAATGAGAGAGTGAAACATAGGACATTCATCTACAAAGAAGATCCACTGAGACCCTTCCTTACTGAAGATTAAATGTATCTTTCCAACTCCTGACATTCTTGTCTAAACGATTGATACAAAATTTTCAAAGCACACACTTTTTGATAACAGAAGGAAGTACTTATGTTCCATTTAGTTAAGGGAACAGTGAAAGCAACAAAATACAAATTATATCCTACGGTAAAAAAGAAAATAAGGTCAATCACAGAAGAGTATTCTCAGAGCCAATGAGTTACCATTTCCCTGAAGAAAACTATTCTCTTTGTCAACTACCTTGGTTATCCTCAATTTTAGCCATTTTATAAATCTTCTTTTCTTGTACCCTTCAGTCCATTTCAGAAAAGAAATTTTGCAAATGAGACTCTGGTAAGGGTCTTATAGCTTGCAAAGGGTACTTCTGATTTCTGGAAGGCCTTTTTTTTTTTTTTTTTTTTACTTTTTTTATTGAATGGTAACTATATACATTAATGCACTTCTGTGGTACAGTGTGGGGTTTTCACACACAATCCAAAACACTTCCATCAAACTGGTTAACATAGCCTTCATGTCATTTTCTTAGTTATTGTTTTAAAATATTCACGTCCTACTCTTAGAAAGATTCACTTGTACCTTTATAAGATAAACCTCAGAAGTGATCCTCCAATCCCCCTCCCAGAAGTGTTCTGAAAGTCTTTATGGACTAAGCATCCAAACCTAAGAGTAGACACCCCAGGTGTAATGTTATAATGTTTCTGCTCATAGTTGATTAGAGGTGTAGTTCATTTTCTGAATGAAGGGATGGATGGAGATTGAGGATTCAGTTTATGAGTGAACAACATCAGAAAAATTATGAAATTTAATAATTCCCTTTGTGTGCGAGCCATGAACTTTAGTTTTCTGTCACCACACTCAGTTTTATATACATCTCCAGGTCTCAGCTTCTGTAATGGGGCTCAGACTCTGCCTGACCACAAAGTGATAGTAAAAATTGGTTGATGTAATGACGTGAGAATGTTCTCCCTTGGTTATTGTTGTTATTATTGTTTTTCTTTCCCCCAGTATCAGAGAGGTGAGATGTGCTTTATAAAGGAGCCATCTTGACTTTGTCATTCAGGGGATGATGATGTGAGTTTGGAAGCAGGGCATTTACTGGAATCTTCCAGACATTCCACAAAGTTTACCAAGATATCCCAATGTACACTAACTGCACAGTTCAACAAAAAAATTAAATACGACCTCATTATAAGTATAAATAGAAAGATACTACTTTATTTAGGCTGTATCCAAATCCCTCCATGTTTCTTTCTTCTCTATCCTCACTCATTTCTTACTCTTTTGCTGTCAGTCTGAAAGGTATAATATTTATTCAAAATACTATGACATATTAAAATTTTCCTAACAAATTTTCTGAAATCTGAAGACTCACTGGAAATATTTGATCAAGAAACTATAGATGATAATTTAGTGAACTGTTAAACACCTGCATTGTACATGTTACCAGTTGTCCAAGTCTGCAATAACAGAAATCCTCACTGCCTTATAATATAATATTGATAATTTCATAATTTAGAGTCTATTACTTGCAATGCATTGTGTTAGGAATCAAATTTTCAATTGATTGAGTTACAGTTAATGAAAACTCAATCCTAAGTAGTTGGGCAGTGGGGGGAAGGAGATGACTTGCTCAGAGAGTCTTGTGAGAGTTTCGTTAAGCCAAACACGGGCCTCTATGATTCTGAACAGTCAAAGACTTTCTTCTAGGCCTTGCACTGGGATCTCTGATCTCTACTGCTCTCTGCTCATTGGCTGTGTTCTCTCTGACATAAAAGTATTTTCTACCCTTTGGAGGGGAAATATTTTAAGTGATAGATTTGGTATTAACTCTTCACAAATGCTGCCATCAGGGAGAAACTGACTCTGAATCTAACTCCTATTTGGGTGAAGTGCAGTGCAAGAGTGTGATATGAATGGCTTGGGTAAGTTGATTCTTCCTATACTAGATAACTACACACAGAAGAGGGGTGCTGGCTCACTTTGATTAGCAGCTTATGTAGAATCACTTAACTATTATCAGGAAGTGAGCTTATAGGGAAACACATAGTATTTTTTCTATCTGTGACACTCTGGAAAATGAAAGGATGTTCCACTAGCTGTTGTGCTAGGATAAACATATATCAGATGATTATGCTGGTGATACTGGAAGAAGGATCTTTAGACCTTACAACAACATGGGGTATCCTTCATCTTATCTTCACTCAATTAATAGAAAAACAAAATATCCTTATTTCTCTGTCATTTTTCTGTCATATTCAAACTACAGAAAGTCTCTGCTAGTTAAGTAGAATTCTATAAATTTTATCCTGTCTTATAAAATAACTTAATGAAATTTCAGCTAAAAATTTAAAGTATAGTCTTCACTATTAATAAAAAGGACAATTATTTCAATTTAACCCTTATTTTTACTGTTTGTGATGATTCTCTCTCTCTCTCTCTCCCTTATCTTTTTATATTTCATGTCATTCTAGGCCACATTTTATTCACTGGGTTTGACCTATTTAGATCCCATTGTAGTGATTCAGTCAGACCACTTAATAGTACTTATGAAACAGTGATAATAGCTATGCAAGAGTTCAAAATTTAAAAAAAAAACTTTTTTTATGAACTTACTTGTCAGTGAGAGATAAACGATGGGTGTACCTAGACATACAGAGTGGTATAATGGACTTTGGAGACTCAGAAGGGCGTAGGCTAAGAGGGAGCTAAGGGGTCAAAAATTATGTATTGGTACAATGGACACTTCTCAGGGGATGGGTACACTAAAAGTCCTGAATTGGCTTGGCGTCTGTATCTCAGTGGTTAGGGTAGTGGCGCCATACAGTGAGGCAGCTGTGTTCGAATCCAGCCCTGGCCTACTAAACAACAATGATGACAACTTCAACAAAAAAAGAACAGATGTTGTGGCAGGCTCTGTAGTTCCAGCTTCTTGGGAGGCTGAGGCAAGAGAATAACTTAAGCCCAAGAGTTTGAGGTTGCTGTGAACTATGACACCATGGCACTCTACTGAGGGTGACATAGTGAGACTCTGGTTCTAAAAGAAAAAGTAAAATAAAAGTCCTGACTTCATTACTCTACAATTCATGTAGAGTATCAAAAAATTACTTGTACCCCCCAAATTTATTGAAATAAGAAACCATTTTAAACCTTCCCAAAAGTAACTTTTCCTTGTAACACCACTTGCATATTTAACTAGCCAACAACAAAGACTAATAAGTCACTGAAGTGGCATAATTCCCTGAATATACCAGCAAGCCACAGAAATATCAGTGCCTTTTCCTCATGAATCAAGACATCACTATCATTATTTGTATGCTCACCAAAATTCTGCTTCTACCTTCATGGCATCGTGAACATCACCTTTGATAGAAGAACTAATTGTACATAGTTGAAAACATGACAGTGGGCTCAAACCATGGAATTCCCTAATATCACTACATTGTCTGGCAGCAGTTAGCAAGATAGAATGGTGGAATTACTAACTGAAAGCAGGGTCACACCTTTATGATGCTTGCATGTTACACAGGATGCAATAAATTATTTAAATCAGAGACCAGTACATGGTGGAATTTCTCCTGAGCCAGATTACTTAGATCTAGAAGGGAATGGGGGGGTGTGTGGTATTGTCTCTCTCAGTATGATATTTATCAATCCATGTATAGAGAACAAGGCATAGTACTAACTAGGGGCCCAGATGCTAAAACCGTTGGTGTTACACGAGGAAGGCAAGGAAGACTGAGACTGCAACTGGGAGGGTTGTGCCTGTGGCTCAAAGGAATACGGCACTGGCTCCATATACCAGAAGTGGTGGGTTCAAACCCAGTCCCGGCCAAAAAAAAAAAAAAAAAAAAATACTGCATGCAACTTGGAACTTACTGAACAGCCACTTAGTGTTTCTATGGAAAATATATACATATATAATTAGAGAAACTCTTCTTATACCTAAAAAAAATCCAAAACAAACACAGAAAAACCACAAAGGCTTGGGCCCTGTGAGAATGAAATTTTATTACACCGTCATAAGATAGAAACTGAAGTGCTTCCAGTAGGGAAGAGAAATAAGGAATTGGAGACAGAAGTAGATTATCTACTAACAGGTCATAACCTGTTTCAGAAGTGGAATTGGAACAGCTATGTTGTAAGTACTTTTTTTTTTCCTTTTTGCTTCATTTTTCATCAAAACTCATATGAAATACCTTTTCATCTTTTACTTTGGGTTTCAATTCACCTTTGTGAACATTAAATTTCAATTTTATTTTATTTGTTTTACATAAGCTCTTTGTGTTTGCTAAAATGCTTTACTGGATTCTCAGAATCTCTGTTGATACTTCCAGAATAGATGAATACTTCTTGAAGAGATTTTAATTCCAGGCCCACTTTCTTGGGTTTCTTTCTGACATTGGATTTTGATCTTGATCTACCACAGCATCAATGATCCATCTTCCCTACTGTCTCCTCAAATTAAGCCTTTTCTACTTTGCTTCTTTCCTTCATTATTATAGTTATAGAATAATAAGCTAATTTTTAACTTAAGTGTCTTTCTTCCTGGATGATTTTTTCATATATATGCATATATATGACTTGGCATAGCTTTTATCAAAATTGATATTTGTTGTTATTTTATTCAGCCTTACTTTAATTCATACCATGTATCACTAAATGGTAATATGGTTATGATAAATGAGTGTATGCTTGAGGTATATTACTTCTTTAGAATGTAAGATTCATGAATATCATTGTAAATTATCATAACTTTGCTCCCATTCCCTGTAACTGTGCTTGGAGAAAATTTGATGCTAAAAACACCATTATTAAAGGAATGGGTAACAACAACAATATCAATAACAAAAAAGGATTATTTTGTTAATTTATAAGTTGCTAAGTTGATTCTTCTAATATGTGATTCAAATTAGTTAAAACAGTTAATAGAAAAAGCGATGGGCTCTGTCTAATTTTCTTAAATAAGGAATGCCTTGCCAATGTATTTGTGTTTTAAGAATGGTGTATGGGAGGTGGACCAGAAGAATCCTTCAGCTGAGTTCTCCTAAAATGACTTGGGAAAAAGAGAGAACCCAGCATTACATGGTACAGTGACCTTACTAGAGTCATAGCTCAGGAAGCACAGTAAGGAGGTGGTGAGCTAGATGTAGCATATGATCCCAAGCACCAGAAATCTGATGAATTAGACAAGTGATTGTGATCTGCTGGAATCAGCTGCCTCACCCCAATGGAGATCTGGGATGGGAGGAAGTCTTTTCAAAGTTTTCAGTAGTTGAGGGTAGCTGCACATTGAATGTGAAGTTTAGTAGAGTGGTTGGATTTGAACAGTGTATAACAACAAGATTCAAATGCTGGTTGGAGTGGATTTTTCACAGGTTTGATGACTAGCACAGAAGCCATACTGAGAAGGTCTTGGTGGTTGGGGCTGCCATTGTGGGAAGGCGGTGAGAAGTTCTTGGCAGGGTCCTAATGCACTACCATCTTTATTCTGCCTGCTGGGATCAGAACTCCACTCTTGGGTCAGGCTGAGGGACTCCTGCAACCCCACAGGAATTGGAGTCAGAGGGCACTCTGAGACTTGCCCCTGAAGGATTCTTGTGAGATTTAAGGTCACAACCCTACCAGGTCTGAATGCTGAGGAAAAAAATCAAGTGACCACTGAAGGCAACTAAGTCTGGAATAAGGACCATAGTGTTTGCTGGCTGTGCTCTCTGTCACCAAAAAAAAAAAAAAAAAAAAAAAA
>NW_003852648.1:802820-803990 GCF_000181295.1 Otolemur garnettii | reverse complement strand
GACATATTGCAACATACTATCAACAGCAAGGACTTCTGTTTGAAACAAAGGAGAGAATGAGAAGTAAAAAGGAGAAGGAGGTGAACAAGAAGAAAGAAAATGTGAGGAGGAACCAACAGAAAAATGCATGCAACATGAGAACCAAAACAGAAGAATCCCCCCAAAGGACCATGAGGAAGCTACTGCAGAATATTGCAACTATAAATAATTAATGGATGTGACAGAAAAGGAATTTAAAATATGGATGAAAAGGACAATAAAAGGATTGGACAAGAAAATGGAAAGACAGAACCAAAAGTCAGACAAGAGATATGTAGAATAGAGGGAGGAGCCAAGATGATGGACTACAGCCAGCTTTTTACAGAAGCTCCCATCCAGAAGGAGGCTGAAAGGACAGAAGCTTAGCAAATAAGCTGATGGTTTGGAGCAGAGACAAGAGAATATTGAAGAGCACACTTCAAACTTTCTGAGGTGAGCTGCGACCCCAAAAATACAACCAAAAGCTGCTACTGTTCCACTGCACCCCAGCTGCCCCAGCACCCGAGAACTGGGAGAAGACAACAGACATACTCTGCCTGTCTCTCTGGGCAACCAGAAGAAGCCATCAACTGAACGGTTCTGATAAGGCCTCCAAACAAGGTAAACTCAGCATGGGATGGAACCACTGGAAAATCTCTGGCAACTCAAATAACCAGAGTAGACCAACTCCTCCAAGGGAAAATAAGGAAGACACAATTGAAGACCCCATCCACAAGCAAATGGCTGCGATGTCAGAAATCGAGTTCAGAATGTGGATAGCAAATAAGATTAACAGACTGGAAGAAAAGAAGGAACTAGGAGCTCAAGAAATTATTCAAAAGATTTCTCAAGAAATTATTCAAAAGATATCTCAAGAAATTATTCAAAAGATGACTCAAGAACTCAACAATTTCAAAGATAAAATGATCAAAGATTTTGAAATACTGAGACAAGAGGTTGCAGTCCTCAAGGATCTGAAAGACACAGTGGAATCCCTCTGTAACAGAGTGGAACAAGCAGAAGAAAGGATCTCTGATACTGAAGACAAAGCTTTTGAAGAAGACCAGGAGCTCAAAGATCAAAAGAAATGGAGAGCAAAAACAGATCTCACCCTCAGAGAACTCTCGGATAATTTGAAGAAAACTAATATTT
>NW_003852648.1:780772-798749 GCF_000181295.1 Otolemur garnettii | reverse complement strand
AAAAAAAAAAAATCAAGCAGAATTCTGGAATTTAAGAATTCAACTGACAAAGTAAGAAATGTACAAGTCTTCTACAGCAGAATTGATCAAGCAGAAGAATTAGTGAGTTTGAAGACAAGATAGCTGAAAATACCGAGAAGAGAAAAAAAGAATCAAAAAGAAGGAAGCATACCTACAAGGTCCAAAAAACAGCCTCAAAGGGACAGATCTAAGAGTTATTAGCCTTAACAGGAGGCAGTAGATTGGGGAAAATGTTTATTCAAATAAATGAAATTTCCTACTTTATCTTATACTAAAAAAAAAAAAAAAAGAGAGATATGTGGAATATAGAAAGGATATGGCAGAGCTTACGAAAATGAAGGAGATAATCAGGGAATGAAAAGATGCAGTAGAAAGTATCAAAAATAGGTTAGACCATGGAGAAGAATTAACTTCAGAGCTAGAGTATAAAATTTTTTAGTTAACTCAGGTAGTTAAAGAGGCAGAAAAGAAGTCAGAGAAAATTCAACAGGCACTTAGAGAACTACAAGACTCCATGAAGCATTCAAACATATGAATAATAGAGATTCATGAGGGGAAAAAGATTGTACCAAAGGAATGGAAGCCCTACTGGAGACTATCATAAATGAAAACTTCTAAAATTTTACTAAAGCCCCTGATACACTCCTTTCACATGGATATTGAAACCCAAGTGATCTCATCTCTAACAGAGCCTCTCCAAGACACATTGTAATGAACCTGTCCAAAGTGAAGGTGAAAGAAAAAATTCTGCAACCAACCAGGAGCAAGCACCACCTGATGTACAGAGGTAGAGCTATTAGGATGGCAGCACAATTTTCAACTGAAACCTGAGTAAGAAAATCATGGTCATCCAAATTTAACTTTCTTAAACAAGGCAATTTTCAACTCCAATTTTTTATTCTGCTAAACTAAGCTTCAAAATTTATGGAGAAATGAAATTTTTTGCAAGTATACAAGCACTGAGGAAATTCACCTCAAGACCAGCTCAATAGGAAATTCTTAGACCTAGTCTCAGCCCTCAACACCACAATGGATCACCAGCAAAGTATATACCCAGAAGCTAAAGGTCCACAATGGCACAAAGGATAAAACTACACAATGGAATTCCACAAAATAAGAAGAAAAGAATTCCACCACTCTTATCAATTCTCTCATTAGTAGTTAATGGACTGAATTCACCACTGAAGTGACACAGGATGCCTAACTGGATAAAAAAAAGCACAAGCCATCCATATGCTGTCTCCAGGAGACATATCTAGCCATGAATGACAAATTAAGACTCAGGATTAAGGGATGGAAAACAGTATTTCAAGCAAATGGAAATAAGAAGAAAGGAGGGGTTGCAGTCTAATTATAGATACAAGCAGATTTAAAGCAACTAATGTTCAGAAAGAAAATGATGGACACTTTATACTAGTCAAAGGAACAATACAAGAAGAAGACATTTCAATTTTATATATTTATACACCCAACTTAAATTTTTCCAGATTTATGAAACAGATCTTGATGGATCTGAACAATATGATATCCCATAGCACCATAACAGGGATTTTAACACCCCTCTGACAGAACTGGACAGATCCTCTAAATATAAACTAAACAAAGATACAAAGGACTTAAATGTGACCCTTAAACAAATGGGATTAATAGACATATATAAAACACAGCATCCCATAGCTAAGGAATATGCATTTTTCTCATCAGCCCATATGGTATATACTCCAAAATCAACCACATCCTAGGATAATAATCAAACCTCAGCAAGATTAAAAGAATAGAAATTAAAGTGTGGCTATTTGAAATTCTTCTATGCCTTCCAGCTGGTGAATACAGCCCTTCCTCTTAAAAAAAAAAAAAGAATAGAAATTATACCTGTATCTTCCTAGATCACAAAGCAATAAAGGTGGAACTCAACTTTAACAAAAATATTCATCCCCACACAAAGACTTTTAAATTAAACAACCTTATGCTGAATGATAGGTGGGTTCAGGAAGAGATAAAAGAGGAAATTGGTAAATTCTTCTAACATAACAACAATGACACAAGATAACAAAACCTGTGGGAAACAGCAAAAGCAGTCTTAAGAGGGAAATTTATCATGTTAGAAGCCCACATTCAAAAAAACAAAAACGGAGTGCATCGAAAACCTAATGAACTATCTTATAGAATTAGAAAAAGAACAATATAATCCAAACCCAGCATAAGAAAACAAATACCCCAAATTAAATCAGACATTAATGAAATTGAAAACAAAAGAATCATCCAAAAAACTAACAAAACAAAAAGTTGGTTTTCCAAAAAAATAAATAAAATTGATAAAACTTTGGCCAGATTAACTAGAAACATAAAAGTAAAATCTCTGCTGACCTCAGTCAGAAGCAATAAAGGGGAAATAACAACACATGCCACGGAGATACAAGAAATCCTCTCTGAGTACTACAAGAAACTCTATGAACAGAAATTGGACAATTTGGAGGAAATGAATCAATACCTGGAATCACACCCTTTTCCTAAACTTAATCAAGAAATAGATCTCTTGAACAGACTGACTTCAAGAACTGAGATTGAAGAAACAATAAAAAACCTTCCAACAAAGAAAGCCCTGGTCTAGATGGCTTCACACTAGAGTTCTATCAAACATTCAAAGAACAGTTTATACCCATACTGCAGAAATTGTTCCAAAAAAAATTGAGAAGAATAAATCTTCCCCCAAAACATTCTATAAAGCAAACATCACCCTGATACTCAAAACAGGAAAAGACCCAACTAAAAAGGAGAATTTCAGACCAATCTCACTAATGAATATAGATGCAAAAATTCTGAACAAAATCCTAGCCAATAGCTACACACTTAAAAAGTCATTCATCACAATTAAGTAGGTTTCATCCCAGGGATGCAAGGCTGGTTTAACATCTGCAAGTCCATAAACATAATTCATCATATCCACAGAAGCAAAAACAAAGATCATATGATACTCTCAATAGATGCAGAAGAAGCATTTGATAAAATTCAGCATCCTTTTCTAATTAGAGGACTGAAGAATATAGGCATAGGCAGAATATAGGCATTTCTGAATCTGATCAAAGACATCTATAACAAAACCAGAGCTAATATTATATGGAATGGAGCTAAACTGAAAGCTTTTACACTTAGAACTGGAACCAGACAAGGTTGTCCTCTGTTGCCATCGCTATTCAACACAGTGCTGGAAGTCTAGCCAATGTAATCAAGCAAGAGAAGGAAATAAAGAGCATCCAAATGGGTGCAGAAGAAGTCAAACTGTTGTGCTTTGCTGACGAGATGATCTTAGAGAACCCCAAAGACTCAACCACAAGATGCCTGGAAGTGATTAAAAAATACAGCAATGTCTCAGGATAAAAAAAAATCAGTGTCCACAAATTAGTAGCCTTTGCATATGCCAAATCACAGTAGCTTTAACAAATGAAATATCTTCTATTTTCTGTTTAGAAAATTAGTCACTAGAAATTAGTGACTAATTCTCACATAAATTGTCACACAAATTAGATTTAATTTTGACTAAAGTCCATTTTTTAAACAATAATTTTTAATTCAACTTGTTAATACGTTGTTTAGAATATTGCATCCTCATTTATAAGTGAAATATGTTTGTAATTTCCCTTTATAATATTTTTTTCCAATTTTAATATCAGGTATGTCCAGATGAAGTAGAATGATTTTGAAATATTTCTTCTTTTTCTGTTGTCTATAAGATTTGGCATGATCTGTTTTTTGAAATTATCTTCTATTTTTATTTATAAAAATAAATATTCTCTATCTTTTGAGATTTTGGGGAAAAAAAAGAAGTTAACTAATGACTCCATATTGAATCTCAGAGTCAAAGTATTCTATGATAGACATACTTTTTTATCTGACAATGTGAATGTTACTTTTTTTGCATTACTATTATTAATATTATTGCTCAATATTTTGTTGCAGCAATCATATGATTTCTTTTCTGATTGTGTTTATCTTTGTTCATTCTTCATGAGGTTTTTGTTTCTAGTCCTTATCTTAAACATTGTTATTGTTATTAAGTTTAAGCCTCTTTAATTTTTTTGAAGGCAAAAGGTAGAAACCAAATAAACACATGTACATGTATAGAGAAAATTTAAAAAATGAAATATATAGGAATATACATAACAAAAGAGTTGAAGGACCTCTACAAATAAAACTACAAAACCCTAAAAAAAGAAATAGTAGAAGATATTAACAAATGGAAGAACACACCATGCTCATGGCTAGGAAGAACCAACACTGTGAAAATAGCTATACTACCCAAAGCAATTTACAGATTCAATGCCATCCCCATTAAAATGCCATCATCATACTTTCAAGATTTGGAAAAAAATAATTCTTCCTTTTATATGGAACCAGAAGAAACCCCATATAGACAAGGCAATTTTTAGTAATAAAAAAAAAGCTGAAGGCATCACCCTACCAGACTTTTGACTATATTCCAAGGCCATAGTAATCAAAACAACATGGTATAGGCACAAAAATAGAGACATTGACATTTAGAACCATAGGAAACCATGAGATGAAACTAACATCTTATAGTCACCTGATCTTTGATAAACCAAACAAGTACATTGGGGGAAAGAATCCCTATTCAATAAATGGTTCTGGGACAACTGGATAACCTTTAAAAGACCAAAACTGGACCTTACCACTTACAAAAATAGATTTAGGTGGATAAGAGATTTAAATCTAAGGCACAAAACAATAAAAATCCTCAAAGAATATTGGCCTGGGGAAAGATTTTATGAAGAAGACTTCTGTGGCAATTGCAACAACAACAAAAAAACAATTAGGACTTAATTAAAATGAAAAGCTTCTGTACAGCTAAGGAAACAACCAAAGCAAACAGACAACCTTAAGAATGGGAAAAGATATTTTCATATTATGAATCAGAGAAAAGCTTGATAACTAGGATCTACAGAGAACTCAAACTAATCAATAAAAAAGAGCCAACAATTCCATAGATCACTGGGCAAGAGACATGAATAGAATGTTCTCTGATGAAGACAGATGAATGACTAACAAACATATGAAAAAAAATGCTCATCATCCCTAATCATCAGAGAAATGCACATCAAAACCACTCTGAGATGTCACCCAAACCCAGTGAGAATGGCCTTTATCACAAAGTGTCAAAGCTGCCGATGCTGGTGTGAATATGGAGAAAAGGGAACACTTTTATGCTGCTGATGGGACTGCAAACCTGTACAACCTTTTTGGAAGGAAGTATGGAGAATCCTCAAAGAACTCAAATTAGACCTCCCATTTGATCCTGCAATCCCATTACTAGGCATCTACTCAGAAGAAAAAAAAATGCTTTTATCATAGGGCATTTGCACTAGACTGTTTATTGCAGCTCAATTTACAATTGCCAAAATGTGGAAACAGCCTAAATGCCCACTGACCCAGAAATAGATTAAGAAGCTGTGGTATATGTTTACCATAGAATACTATTCACTATACCATGGAATACTAGTCAGTATCCATGGAATACTAAAAAAAAAAAAAAAAAAAACTGGAGACTTCATCTTTTGTGTTAACCTGGATGGAGCTGAAACACATTCTTCTTAGTAGAATGGAAAAACAAGAATCCAATGTACTATTCTCAAATATGAAAGCAGCAGATGAGCTAATACAAGGAGGGCATAGGGGAATAAGCAAGTTGGGAGAGGGGAGGAAAGTGGGGGCTGAGGGATAATGGTGTATGGCACACTGCTTGGTGGTGGGATACAATTATAAGATAGACTTTATCTAACAAATGCAACCAATGCAACCTAATTCTTTGAACCCTCAACAAATCCCAAACAATAAAAATTTATAAAAGAATTTCATATGGCTGATGACAAATACTTATCCACATTTAAGTAGTGTATAAAGACTTAAAGAGAGCATGTCCACTACAGTATTAACCACAATTCCCCATCAACTACAATCTGATCTATAATTTTTATTGGTAAATCCATGAACATCATCACTCAAAGAGAAGAACTATGCTCCATTACTCTTAATTAAATTAAACTGTGTGAACGGAACACATTGAACATTTTTATTTTGCCATTATGAATTTTCTTCATGAAATACACATGCTTCACATACACACAGACCCACATTAGAAAATCACAATTGATTTCATTTAGGGTTTTACATAATTCCCTTTAAAATGCATATGTATTGAAATAGATGATATCACTAACATATTCTTTTTAAAACTTCTAAATTGTCATTTTTTTCAGGGACGCAATGGAGTTGACAAGTATCACCATAAATAGGAAATTAAAAAATTGAATTAATGAGCTGTCTGCCATTAGCAGTAAGAGGAACATAAATTGTTCTGTTTTTCTTACATGAAGGTAACTGGTTCCCTTGGGGATCCAATTAAAATTTTACCTGTGATTATAGGTTTCATTCAAATCACTGAAGTCTCCACTCTGGATTTATAATGCCTGGGAAATAACTTTTATTCATTTAATCTCCATTTCAATCCTCTAAGTATAATATAAAGTTGAGATGAGTAAGGAAAGGCAAAAACGGAATGTGGGTAACTTCTGTTCTAAAATTAATAATACACAATCAGGGAGCATAATGTGCATGTTCATAGTCATAGTTGTCTCATTCTTTTTGAGGAGCATGTTGCCAAGAAAGACAATTTCTAGATAAAGTATGATGAGCTCCAGTGGTTAATATATGGTTGTGTTTCTCATGCCATCTCTTTCACAGGCAAAGATTTGGTAGTCTGACCAATTTTTAGGAAAATTCACTCACCAGTTTCCAGTACTGACTGTGGACAAAACAGGTTTCCTAACATTAAAAGACTGGAAAAGTCTGTCAACTGCTCTTCTCTCCCTAAGCTCCCTCCCTTTTCCCAGCACAGACTTGAAATTCTGACTATGGTGTCTGTCTCCCTCTCTCTCTTTCCACGCTCCACCACCTGATCACTGTGTCATATAGTCTGCTAGCTTGGTGATTTAAGCTGTGCACATAAGGTAAATAGAAAATTATAGTAAGAGCCAAAAAAAGAGAAAACCACGTTACATAGACGCCAACAAGAAAGAGACCCAAAAGGGGGGGAATTTTAAGGTAGGAAAAAGAGAAAGCATTGGAAATAGGAGTTTATAGAGAATAGAGAGTTGTTATAGTTCAGGGAATTTAATTAAGTCCATGTGAACCTAAGACTCCATGTTTTATATCCTTCCATGCTTAAAATATTTTCATAAGCATGTTTTGTTTAGTGTTGTGTGGCTTTGTTAATAGCAGCTGGCATTCATTTATCTGTATGTCATGTAAGATAGTCCAAACTTTATACAACCAGCCTCTATTCTCTATTTTAGCACAAGCTTCCTAGTTTCACTCAGATTTGTTAAAGGACATAGGAAGTGTGTTACTGTAGATACGTGAACATGTGTGAGTCATAAGCCCCCAAAAGCGATTCTACACTGGGCCAAAAAGTCTACTTTAAAACCAATATGCTATCTTCTTTAAGATCAGAAGTAGAAATTTGAAATCTCAATTGTTTAGAGAATTAAAGATATTATTTTTACTAACATTGAGGTACTTTAAATACTCAAAATAATTAAATTAGATATTTTATTTCACTTACATGAGATGATAATTTATATTCTTCAAGAATAGGTAATGGAAAAAAATCAACCACTTTTCTCACTAAATGTAAACTAATATCATTTCTGGCTTTTGACGTAGTGGAAAGAAAATACAATGATTTTCAATCCTAGTATTTTCTATTTGTGATGTTGGCAAGTCACTCATTTTTAAGAAATAGATAATAATATTTGATCAGCGATATATAAAGGAGTGCTCTGTAGTAGATATGATAAGTAGAGGTGGGTAAAATTATCATCTTGAAGCTTGTGCATTTTGTCAAAAATTAGTAATTATACAATGAGAGTAATTTGAAGTTCTTTATGTTCAGTGGAATTTCACAAATAATTTTTACCTCAATTTAAGACATCTTTACATTAGCATTAAAGTTGTTATAAAAGACAATTAATTTGACCTCAGAATTTTTGTATAAAACCACTTTTTTCTCCTTCCTCTCATTTGAACAGGTATATTTCGATGGCCAGAATGGAACATGAGAACTCCAGCATCATCACTGAGCTGGTCCTTAAGGGATTTTCCAATCATCCTCAAACTGGAAGATTCCTGTCTTCTTCCTGTTATCCCTGGTCTACTTAGCAAGTTTCCTTGGAAACATAGCTGTCATCACTTTAGTGGTTCTGGATTCCTCTCTCCAGACACCCACGTATTTCTTTCTCTGTCATCTGGCCTTTCTCAATATATTTTTTAGCACATTTGTGGTCCCCAAGATGCTTTTTAACTTTCTTGCAAGCAGACTTCTGCCTTACTCAGACCTACATCACCTTATTCCTGGAGGCAACTGAGTGCTCTTTCCTTGTGGTGATGGCTCTGAATCACTATATGGCCATTTGTTACCCACTGAGATACCTGCGTGTCACGAACTGGTCTCTGTGTGTAGCACTGGCTCTGACAGCCTAGGCCATAGATTTCTTTGCTTGGTGGTGTCTCTTCACTTCATAATCCTCCCACTCTGCAGTCCTTACATTGTGGACTATATTTTCTGTATTTCTATATTTTTAAATTTAGAATTAAAATAAACTCTTCTCAATTACCTTAATTTTAATTTGCTTCAGATGGCATATAGCTCAAGTGAATAAATATGGAAAGTTATTTAATTTATTTACTTTTGGGTATTTAAATATATTGGCTACAATATATTCAAAACTGTAGTATTTCAAGAAGCTACATACTAATTAGATAGCATTGCTGAATTTAGAAGCAAGCTACAGAGTTAATTCCAGTTTAAATCATTCATTCTCTGTCACTTTTCAAGTAACTCCTCTGTGCATCAATTTCCTATGTTAAAAAAAGTAAAGAAATGCAACATATGGAATATTGTAAAGATGAACACATATAATACACCTGAAAAATAACAAAGCTTTAACCGCATTGGATTTTTTTCTATCTGCTATTGAGTGAGAATAATTTCATATTAATTTTTACAATTTCATTTTTAAAATAGAAAATTGTGCCAATTTCATGGAATGCCACCTGGTCTTTTACTAATCACTGTGGGGAATTTATGTTCCCATAGATGTGTAAATTCTCTTTCCAAGGTCAACTAATATACTTAGAATAACTTGGAAGTTCTATCCATATGGTAGGTAAACACGAGGCCTAAAGAACTTGGTATGCAGGTATACAGGAAACTTTCTGTCCCAGTAATGATAATTTAGGAAATGACTGCAGCTCCTCCCTGTGCAAATGGCCTCTGATTTTCATGAAGAAATGTAATTCTAAAACGTTCAAGAACCTGGGTTTGTTCCTCTTCATAAGATTTTATTATATTCTAATATACAATGCCATGAGAGAAGAAAACTAAGTCAATCTTAGTGTTGAGTGAGACAGGAAATGCCTAATTTATACTAACTGCACTATTTTGCAGTGCAATTTTTTTTTTTGAGACAGAGCCCCACCCTATCCCCTGGGCAGAGTGCAATGACATCATAGCATACTGCCACCTCAGACTTGGCCTGTGGGCATTCTGCTGCCTCAGCCTCCAGAAGCTGCTGGGATTACAGGCGATAGCCGAGGCACCCAGCTGTGTTTTTCATTTATTTATTTATTTATTTATTTTAATGAGTCAGGGAATCACCCTTGCTCAGGCAAGTCTCCCTCCTCGGACTCCCACAGTGCTGCGATTACAAGCATGAGCCACCACGCCCATTGCATTAATATACAAACAGGAATCTAAATGGTTTTGTGTGCCCCAAAGTTTATGTGTTTATTTTGTAATTAATGTATCTCAGTCACTTTTGTTGAAAGCTACTCTATCACCATGATGATACAAGGCACTGTTGTCTCATCAACACAATTATTTATTGGCATCATGTCCTGCTTTCATAATCATTGCTCCAGCCAGTGAACCATCCTGAGGAAATAGTTTGAAGGGGGAAAAAACCCACTGTCTATAGAATAAGAGTGTCTGAACAAAGTCCTAACTCAACCTAAACTTTGTAAATATTCTGACCCATTTATTTATCTCAACCTGGATAATCAGACTATCCTTCATTCAATGTAAATTGCAAATTGATCATTTTATTGTTCTAAGGAATATTTCTCTCATAATTCACAGTAAGCAAACAATACAGGAATATCACATGAGACTGTGGTTCAGTAAATCTAGAGCCAACCCGTACAGTAAAACCAGTGTGTTCCTCTCTGCTATTGTTTGAAATACTAATATATTTTGGTAAAATGAATTTTAAACAATAGTAGATACATTAATTGTATACTAAATATCCTGGTTTGAATATATCAATACTAACCAAAATTAAAAGGTTGTTTTTTTGTTTTGTTTTTTTCCCAGAGAGTCCTAACAGGATCCATCCTATCCATTTTAATTTCATTCTCAATATTGACCTACCCCTAAATGAAAAATCCTTGACAACATAAATTTTGTCTACTTGTAGATATTTTCTTTGTTTCTTCCTTTTCTGGCCTCATATAAGAAACACAAAATATATCAGTTCAATTTCTTATACAATAATCTCTGTTAAAGCTTTCTGAAATCAACCTGAATTTGACTAACTTTTCTACTTCATTCAGTAGGTATCTGATGAATTCACTCTAACTTTCCATTACATCAAGTTTTGCTCCCTACATATCAAAAATAATTTTGGATTTCTGTTAATAACATCTAGATATTGAAAATTTAAATAATTTTGCAAAGTCTATTACTGGAATCCATAGGCATGAAATCAAACGGACAAGGAAATGCAATTATGGGAAGATGATGTGGAGCAAAGTCAGTTTCCCTATGGATTAATTATGAGAACCTTTCTGTGCAGGTAATGATAACAGCCATCCCAGAAATATTAATGAGAAAATTGGAGGGAAACAAGTTTCTTAGCTTTGGCTCAACACTCTCACAAACACAAATGGAGACAACCTTTTAGAGGTTTAAACATGAGGCTTGATCTTAAACATAATCTTGACAAATATATTTAGGGCCCACTAAATTGTTTCTCTCTTACTTGTAGAGAGGGCTGGGCTATGTAGGGCTCATACCTGTGTGAGCATGTATGTGTGTGTTTCTGTGTGTCTGTGAAATATAAGGACTTAAGTATTAATTCACCATTATAAGTTATAATCAAATAATGACTAAATACATTTCCTAAATATAGAGAATATCAATAATTGATTTGCTATCTATGAGCAAGGAAGCAGATAATGGAGCACAGCTTCATAGCATTAATAATTACTCAATATAAAACAATTCAATAAAGATCTGAGCATTAATATTCGCCTCAGGTTAATTTGCCAGTTACCACAGGTCAATCTTCTTCTACTGGCCATAACAAAGATAAACACATTTTTTGAATATGGAAAGGTAACAAAAATTTTGGCCTCTTTCAGCATTGCATTAAAAATTAACTTCAGAATCAAATAGTAATGTTACTCAGAATAAATTTTATGCTTTATTTTTTCTTATATTTTATGTAAAATATTTATAATTTATCTTTCCAGGTTTTAGTAAATTTTACTTGATAAATTGAAATTATAATTATAGATTTGCTGCATACAGCATGCTATCTTGATATACACAAGCACTGTGAAACTATTAAGCTGATTAACACATCTATTACCTTACATATCATTTTTTGTGATGTGAACATTTAAGATCTACTCTCAGCAATTTTCAAGTATAGAACACATTATTATTAACTATAGTCAGCATGCTTTAATATAGATTTCCTGAATGTATTAATCCTATCTAACTGAAACTTTTACAATTTAACCAACCTCTTTCCATTTCCAACCCATAACAACAGCTATTGATTGTACTCTTAGCTTCTATGCATTCAACACCTTTATACACTACATAAAACTGAGATCATACAATATTTTTCTTTTCAGCTTATTTCACTTAGCACAATGTCCTCCAGGTTCATGCATGTTGTCACAAATGATACTTATTTTTCTTTTTTTAAGGCTGAATAGTTTTGCTGTGTGTGTGTAGCATTCTTTATATCCATTCACCTATAGGACACTAAGATTTATTCCTTATTTGCCTATTTTAAATAATGCTAAAATAAACAGGTACAGATCTATTTTGACATACTGATATCATTTCCTTTGGATGTATACCCAAAATGAACTTGCTGGATCATATAAAAGTTTGGGTTTTTTGTTTTATTTTTCCTTGAGGAAATTTCACATTGTTTTCCATGGTGGCTATAATAATTTCCATTTCCAGAAAAGGTGTACAAAGAATGCCTTTTCTCCACATTTTCACTTCCTGTCTTTTCTCTTTTTAATTGTGGGAGGAGATATTGGAGGACAAAATGGAGGAAGCAGAGGCAGAGGAAAGTACCTTCTTTAAGCATACATAAACTGGATTTTTCATAAAAAGTCTAAGTGTAGGTTAGGGAATGCAGATTGCGAATGAAGGAATAAAGGAACATAGTAAAGGTGGATCAGAAGAGAGCATGTGTACAGGGAAACTGCAGTGCATATCACGAGCCCCTAAAGTCTATTGAACACAACAGCAGGCCTTGAAAAAGAAGACAAGAAATGTCTTGCTGAGGCCAGACCTTCTCCCTCCCTCCTACCCACCCTGGAGCCTGTACAAAGGTCACCAAGGACTTAATGAGTTGCTGGGAACAGTACTGCAACTGGCTCTCTGTAGAAAAGAAACAATCTCTTAGAGTCAAGATAAGAAAAACAATTTTATTTCTCCTCCACTCCAATATGGCTAGCACATCAGCCTACCAGCCTGCAGAAATCTTGAGACTTAATTGCCTCTTTGGGTTGTTGTGTGTGTGGTTACACCTGTTGTTTGTTCCTGCATCCTGCTTCTAAATCCAGTTCCTTGTACTTTAAAATGTACCTCATTCCCCTAAATTTATAGATAACAAAGAATGGAATATAAACAATTACAAAAGTTAGTTACAGAGAAGCTTAATTGAAATGTGAAACACTACAAAAATGATGAAATATAGGACCATTTTTGCTTTGCTCATGGACTTGCTAATTTGGTAATAATGTATGTAATAAGTACTGAGTTAACCCAGAGCAAAGGGCCTTCATTGTTCTTCACATAAGGTGGCACAGGTCCCCCTGAGCCCACTCTTTTAACTCCCACTCTGTGTCTTTGTCTTTCATTTCTTTCATTCTCTCATCTATGCCAAGCACTGGGGATATCCACAACCTGTGTGGGTGCTAGCCACTTGTACATTTAATAATAACCATTCTAACAGATATGAGGTGGTAGATCGTTGTGGGTTGTGTTTTGTTTTAGATTTCCTACATGATTAATGGTGCTGATTCTTTTCCATATACATATTAGCAAATGAATGTCCTTTTTTTTTTTTTTTTAAGAAATGTCTATTGAGGTCCTTCACTAGTTCTTAAAATAAAGTTTTTTTTTCCTTAGTATTGAGTTTTCTGAGTTCCATTATATATCTGTATGTGTGTGTTTGTGTATATATATATATATACTTTTTTTTTTTTTTTTTTAGGTAGACTTTCACTCTGTCACCCTGATTATAGTGCCCTTGCTCACAGCAACCTCCAACTCTGGGCTCAAGTGATCCTCTCCCTTCAGCCTCCCAAATAGCTAGGATTATAGGCACCCCCTGCAATGTCTGGTTAGTTTTCCCAATTTAATAGAAACAGGATCTTGCTCTTGTTCAGGGTGGTCTTAAACTTCTGAGCTCAAGTGATCCACCCACTTCAGCCTCCCAGAGTGCTAGGTTTACCAGTGTCGGCCACTTTGCCCAGCTTCAGTATATCTTGTAAATAGAATTATACAGTATGCAGCTTAGGAAATTGTTTCTTTTTACTTAAATCTTTGTATGTGTCCATGACTCAATCATTTTTATTACTGACGAGTAGCCTGTGGCATGGATGGTCTACAATTTGTTACTTCTCCAGTTGATAAACATTTGGGGTTTTTTATTATAGACATTGGCTACTACTAATAGAATTGCTATGACATTATATATAGATTTTGTGTGGACTAGTATTTTAGTTTCTCTTGAGTACAAATCTGGAAGTGAGGATGCCTAGTTGCAAAGTAAATGCATGCTCACTATTTTCCATTTCTACCAGCAATGTATGAGATCTCTAGTTGCTTTGCACCTTATCTAATATTTAGTATTAACATTTTTATCTTAGCGATTTTCCTAGATAAGTGGGATTGTCTCTGTATTTTTAATTTGTGTTTCCCTAATATAGTTATGTGCCACCAAAATGACAATTTAGTTCAATGGCTCAACCACACCTACAATGGTGGTCCCAAAAGATGGTAATGGAACTGAAAAATTTCTATCATTTAGTGACATCAGAACTTCAACAAAGGTAAAGTTTTGTGCTATATATCACCCATGTTTGTGGTGATGCTGGTGTGAACAATCCTACTACTTTGCCAGTGACATAGAACTATAATTCATGTAATTATGTATAGTATACTACTTTGCCAGTGACATAGAACTATAATTCATATAATTATGTATAGTATATAATTCATAATGATACTAAATGACATGTTACTGGTTTATGTGTATACTATACTATCCTTTTTGATACTCTGTTTATGAAAAAATTTACTGTTATGCTGGCAATATCATACATCTCTTGTTTACAGAGCCTCTTGATAACATCATTTTCTCTTATGGGTGATTTTGTTTCATGTTTTATTCATCACAGCTGCTGAGATAGAAAATCTCCTACTAATTCTCTCACTAAGACACCAAATTGAGAGACTGGCCTGGAAAACAAATGAAAAGTGATTAAGAACTATGAATGTGGCCAGATATGGTGGCTGTAATCCTAGCACTCTTGGAGGCCATGGCAGGTAGATTGCCTGAACTCAGAAGTTCAAATCAGCCTAAGCAAGAGTAAGACCCCATCTCCATTAAAAATAGAAAAGCTAGCTGAATGTCATGATGGGTGCTTATAGTCTCAGCTACTTGGGAGGCTGACACAGGAGGATTGCTGAACCCAGGACTTTGAGGTTGCTGTGAGCCTGGATGCCATGGCACTTTATTCACAGCACAGAATGAGACTTCGTCTCAAAACAAAAAATAAACAAACAAACAAAAAAAAAAAAACCCAAGAACTGTGAAGGTGGAAAATTAGTGATGGTTATTACTCCAAGTCAGGCATATCCCATTCTATCATAGCTGTGATCCTGAAGAAAGAAGAATAAGGTGATAGAAGCTGTGAAAGGAGGTGCTTCATTGAAAGCAATGAAACTGACAAAAGTGTGGAGGACCTATCAGATGTGGAGAAAATTCAAATGACCTGAATTTAAGACAAGACACAGAAGTGTATCCCTTTTGGCATCATGACAGGACCAAAGCAAAAATGTTTGTAATATTGAAAGAAAAGGTTAGACTCAACCGTAGTGTTGAATTTACTTCTGGCTCATAAATGGTTCAAAGGATTTAAGAATCATCATGGATTACAGACTGTGAAAGTGAGAAATGAGTCTGAGAGTGCTAGGGTGAAGGCAACTAAAAGACTTTTGAAAACTCTAGAGGATCTGAATTGTGGAGGGGAATTACTTGCCGGAGCAAATTGTCAATATAACTACTCCGAAAATAGATGCCTGAAGGGTCTTTTCCCTATAAGGAGGTCAAGTCAGTGCCAGGTTTTAAGGTTTTGGGTTTTTTTTAAGTTTTAAACTTTTTAAGGAATGTTGTAGGCTACAAAAGGAAACCTTTGTGATCTTGTGCCCTACTGAATTGCTGTGCCAGTGAAATGGAGAAACATTGCTTGGAGAATAATACTCCTTCCTACATTCTGCTTATTGTTGACAGTGCTTTATATCCTCCTTTTACTGGTGACCTTCATACCAATATAAAAGTAGTATTTTCCCTTCATATCCTGCCTTTTTAACCTAACCAATGAATTAAGGAATTATAGTAGCTGTAGGAGTTATTCCAAGTAGCTGAAGAGGAACTTTGTCCACACTTATTTCAACTGAGGAAGATGCTAATGAATTCTGGAAGGATTAAAATATCTATCAATGCTGTGAGAACCTTGCTTGGGGATGGACCTGGTGGTTTATGCCTGTAATACTATAATTTTGGGAAGCTGGCATGGAAGTACTGCTTGAGACCATGAGTTAAAGACCAGACTGGACAACAGCAAGACTCTGCCTCTTAAAAAAAAAAAAATCTAAATACCTAGGCATGGTGGATGTACCTATAACTCTAGATATTGAGAGGCTGAGGCAGGAGGAGTGCTCCAGGGCAGGAGTTTGAGGTTACTTTGAACTATCATGATGCCAGTGCATTCTAGCTAGGGCAATAGAGTGAGAACCACATCCCACTACTACCCCCTAAAGCATCACCCCATGTTTGGGCTTGGAGTGATTCACCAAAGAATATATGAATGGCATTCGGAAGAAGACAGTCAAGAGGTTTTTTCATGATTTCAATGGATTTGTCAAAAAGTGGAGGTTGATAAAAGCAATTCCTTGTTGTTTTTGGTATCAACCCCTTACAACAAGGGTATAGTTGAGATAGCAAACAACTTTAACCTGGATGTGAGTGAGGATAACACTGGGGAGCTCCAAAAGTTGATTCTTGAGAAATTGACTAATGAAGAGTTCTTAGAACTGAAACAGGAATGAATAGCTAAAAATGAGAAAAGGAAACTGCAGGATAAGCAAAAAAGAACCCCTAAAAAAATTCACAGTGAAGAATTTGGGAGATGTTTTTGCTGACAACAGCAAGCTCCTTAAAAGTTTACAAACATTTTGCAAACATGGACCTCAACACTAGAATGTTTTCATTAATAGAGAGGAATGTTCATGAAGTATCATATGCTTCCAAGCAGTCTGTGATGAAAATAGAAACAAACCAAGGAAACCACCATTGACATATTTCTTATCAAAGTGACATCTTGTCTAAAAGAGTCACAGCAGGTAATCCAGAAGAAAGTATTGCTATCATAGGATGTGTCAGCTCCATGTGTGTTATTGCCCTGAAGACCCATGTTGAGGTAGAAGACAGGTTCTTGATAATCCTGACCCTGTGTAGGCCTAGGATAATGTGTGTGTGTGTGTGTGTGTGTGTGTGTGTGTATCTTAATTGTCAACAGAAAATATTTGAAAAGCAAAAAAAAAGCTTATAGAAAAAGAATGTAAAGATAGTAGTTTTACATAGCTGTGCAGTGTGTATTAAGTCAAGTATTATTATATAAAAGTCAAAAAGTTTTAAAAATTAAAATTCATTAAGTAAAAATTTTACTATATGCTGTTTAATTTGTTATTGAAAAAAAGAAACTTTTATAAAGTCTACAGTAATGTACAAAAATCTTCTAGGGCTTCACATTAACTCACCTCTCACTCACTGACTCATCTAGAGCAACCTTCACTGTTGCAAGCCACATTCATTGTAAATGCCCTATATATGTGTGCCTTATTATAATACTTTACTTTTTCTATTTTAGATCTGCTTAGCCACACAAATACCGTGGTGCTATAATTGCCTATAGTATTCAGTACAGTAACATACTATACCTATTTGTAGCCTGGGGGCAGTAGGCCATACTATGTACTAAGCTCTGCTATCTATGTTTGTATAACTATACTCTGATGCATTCACAGTGATGAAATCACTTAATGACACATTTCTCATAAAGTATCTCTACCATTAAGTGATAGATGGCTTTAGTTAATGATGTTGACCATAGTTTCATGGGCATATTTGCCATTCCTATTTCTCCTTTAGTAATATTTTTGTTGAAATCTTTAAGCTATTTTTAAAATTAAGTCATTTATCTTATTTTTTAACTATAAGCATTACTTTATATATTCTGGGATTAGTTTCTTTATCTGATATGCTTTGCAAATCAGGCTATGGTT
>NW_003852648.1:748041-780323 GCF_000181295.1 Otolemur garnettii | reverse complement strand
TCCAGCTCCATCCATGTGAACATGAAGGACGTAAAGTCTCCATCTTTCTTTATGGCTGCATAGTATTCCATGGTGTACATATACCACAGTTTGTTGTCATGGAAGAAGCCCAAGTGCCCATCGATCCTTTTTTCTTGTTTTTAGAAGAATCATTTGAAGGACTAAACTTACTTTTTACAATTGAGCTTTTTTTTTCTAATATGGTTCATAATTTACATGCCTATATAAGAAATGTTTGTTTCCATAACCTAAGATCTCAAATATGTTTTTCCTATAATTTCTAATGGAGACTTTGTACTCTTAAAAGTACAAAATAAATATAAAATTATATACTTTAAAGTTTATATTTAGTCAATAAAGTATTTTGAATTAACTATGAAAATGGTTGTGAACTCAGTTTCTTTTTTTATAATATGGATTAAGCCCAAGCTAGCGGTAAATTTGACTTGTTATAGAGTTTCATGTTTTTATGGGGGATAATTGTTGCTTTTTTAAAAAGGAATAAACACATGGGAGAATAAAAAAAATATGGACATGAAATTGTACCAATAACATGTGTTGAAAACACTGTCCTTTCTGTATTGAATTACATTGACATCATTAAGATTTAATAGGCCATATATGTGTAGGTCTACTTCTTATTTATTTCTAAACTCGCTATTATGTCCCACTGATTTATGTGTCCACATTTATTCCAACTCCACACTGTAGCTTTATGTTAATGTTAAATCATATAATAAGATAGTGTTCTTCTAGCTTGAAAGTGTCATCTAGTCTCTTCTTGTCCACCTGAAAAATCTCCAGAAAATGAAAAATCAAGTCTTCTTTGATGAATAATGTGAGAATAACAAGATAATAAATATGAGAAAAAATCCTATATTAATCATAGTTTAAATTTGCTTCCTAACCAGGAAAATGAAATCCTAGAAACTATAAAGAACAAAATATGAAAAACTAGGTACATAAAAATTTTAAAAGATTCTTGCAGTGAAACTCATTATAAACAAAAATGAAAGTAGAAAGCAACAGTTCTGCAGATTTACAATAAATGTTCTTCAATTTTATAATAAAGAACAATATAAATGTGGAAAACTTAGACAAATTGCCATGTCCAACTGCAAATGGCAAAGTATTGAGAACCTCTGTAGAGGTAGGCAAAAAATGGGTATCTGTATGGAAGCCAAGAGGGACAAAGTAAGATATTTACTGGAGAAATTTTGCAGAATATTCCTTTAATTACTCTAGCATCTAGTTACTTGTATTGAGGGAGAGAGGTAGTGGTTTGTTAAGAATGTTTACAACTTTTTTATGAAAACAAATTCATAGGAATAGCAGCTGCTATTCATAATATAAAGCTTCCTACCATGGTAGATTTTTAACTAGTAGCAATTTAAGGACAGAAATGCCAAAATTCCTGTTAATTTACCAATTTTATTTCAAGCTAACAGAAGCTGACACAGGCCCACTATAGAGCTGGCTTGTTGGATACAAATTCTGTTTATTTGATGTGATTGCTTTAGAGAAATTTTCTATCATTTTTAAGGTTACATTTTGTGAGCTTTGCATAGCAATCAAAGATAATGTCCTGGCAGAGAAGAGATACCCAACCCATTATTTAAACAAAGGAACTAACAATAAAGAATATTTTTGAAGTATAAAGTTTTTCACTTCTTGTTACATACCCGAAGGAACTAAAAACAGAATCTCAAAGAGATATTTATACACTTATGTTCCTGGCAGAGTTAGGTACAATAGCTAAAACAACTCATTTCAATGTACAGGTGAATGGGTAAGGCAAAGGTGGTATATACAATGGAATATTATTCAATCTTAAAAAGGAAGGAAATTCTGATATATGCAACAACATGGATGAACCTCACAGATGTTAAGTGTAATGAGCCAGTCACAAAAGGACAAACACTGTAAGATTCCACTTATCCAAGGTACTGAATAAAACTCATGGGAAAGAAAGTAGAGTGGTGGTTGCCAGGGGAGGGCAAAAGTATAATGTGGAGTTACTTTTTAATGGATACAGCGTTGCAGTTTTTCAAAGTGAATGGAGTTATGGAGATGGGTGCTAATGGTAAGTTGCACAACACTGTGAATGTATTTAATACTATTAAATTTATAAGAAAAATAAAATAAAATATTGAAACCCACAAAACTCATAATGCCAGAAGGGAGACCGAGCCAGAAAACTGAGTGACACAGCATTGCCATCCTTGCCTCAAAATAAGTACTGCCAATAAATAGTGGCAATTTATGCATAAGCCAGATTCCTGTAAAAGTAAAGGTCCTTTGCCTTTCCAGGTGCTTCCCCTCCCAGATCAATCACAGGGAGTTGTCTAGTTAGCCCTGAACCTTTCAGAGTATATTGCCTCTGTAAGACACACACATGGCACTTATAACTTTAGAGCCACAACCTAAATAAACCCTTGAACTACCCTGTGTTAAGTTTTATACTGATGATGTTGATTGCCAGTTTATTTCCATAGATGTGACTTAAGGATGGATGAAGTCAGCCACTCCTCTGCCTGCTCTGAAGAAAGCTATATAATTGATACTTTTTCCTCCTATTCCTTTTTTGAAAGTTTAAGTTATCTTCTGTAAAATGAATGTTTCCTGAACATAATTCAAGCTTCCCAAGAATGTAGTCATTTGCCACATCTTCTTTCTCTTCTGTATAGCTTTCTCCTTTAAATAGGTTATTTCCAAATCTCTGGACAGAGAACTCAAGTTACAGAAAAGTTCATGCTTACCTTGGGCATGCTTTTAAGCTTTAGTTTAATAAATCTTTTTTGAAGATGACTCTCAATTTCAAAAATTCATTATTATTTAAGTCATCAAACTGTGTACTTAAAAATAGTGAGGATGTTAAATTTTATGTGTTTTACTACAATAAAAATATTGGTAAAGAAAGTATAAAGAATTATTGGCTAGGTAACTGAGAAGGAAAAGCAGGTCACTAAGGAATGTACTGTGGAGACAGGACCTATAGGAAGCATCTACCACCCCCAGGGCAAGCGCGGGAATACATCTCAGGAGTGTGAACCCTACAGAGCTGGATCTCAGAACTCTGCTTCTTCCAGGGTCCCTAAGTTATGCTGTAAGTTAAATAAGACCACCCTGCTCTTTAACTCCCTTATGGATCATTGCTTTGAGCAATAAATATGATAACCTTTTCCATCCATTTTCATATTTTGCTTTGAATTCCATTGCCTATCATTTTAATATGTCTATACCTGATTTTTTTTTTGGGGGGGTATGTGTAATGTACTACAAGACCTATTCAACCTTAAATCCATCATGACAGCACATGTGATTTATTTGTCTTCTTAGCACAAAGCATCTCTCTTGTCATCAACAATATATACTTTTTATCCTAAAAAAATTTAAATATAACAGTGTGATGGCATTCATAGTGTTATAATATCAAAACTATTTTGATTGTATGAGATCCTATATGTTTCAATAGCCATCCTTCTACACCTTCCTTTTTTGGATCCCCAGGAGATGGTGCATGCATTGGCAAGTTCTGTTTCAACAGTGATTCCCTAGAGGACAGATGCTGAGAAAGATGAGAGGACTGAAGGACTGAATTTTCCCTGTTAGGCATGTGAGGAAGGTGGTGTGAGTGGAAGGTGAAGCTAATCCATCATGCAGTTGTACTTGAGGCTTCACAAATACTGTGGGAGAGCTGGACATGAGAAAACCTTCAGGTTTGCCCAAAATCACGCCAAGAAGTCAGGTCTTTGTATCCAGTGAGTGGCTATAGGTTGTCCCCTGGGAAGAGCATAAATTTGTACATAACAGCCTTTGCACTTGAGTGTATGTACTAAAGAAGGACACAGTTGTGAGCCATCAGCAGCTGATATTACCAGCTTCAAGCAGAAGGGTGTTTTGGCCTCAGGAGTGAGTCTGGGTGCATTATTAACATATCCACTGGCCATAACAATCCACCAGCTATTGATTACCTGCTAGACACAGGTCACTCCCCCAAGGACTTTACAAGGAAACTATCATGGGGTAGATGTTATTTTCATCATTTAATATTTGAGTTATTTAAGGGTGACATTGATTAAATGGCACATGATATGACATGCTCCCTGTATATGGAAGGGTGGTACTTAGAACCAATGTCTATCTGATTATACAACATGTCATTTGACCACTGAATGAGTATGAACAGATACTAAATTAAAGAATAATCTAGCCAGCCCAGCTCCACTGGCAAGATGTATGTATTAGAAGACAACATGTCATCCCAAAGGATTGTTATAAAAATTTCTTTCTTCAGTAGGTCTTTGGTCTCAGGGATTTGAAGAATGAACCCATGCACCACAGATCACTGGTAAGATAGGATTTTATTAGACGAAAAGGAATACAGAAGGAGTAAAATTCACCAGAGCTTCTGTAAAGAAGGACTAAAAACCACCATAGCTTCTAACAGATGGAAAGACTCAAAGTCAGAAGTCTTCCCATGGATTCTTTGTCTAAGGGTATAAAATCTCGAGAATTACATTTGGCCAGGACTTGGCATTAATAAGCATTATTGACCATGAATGAGTGAAGTCCCTCTAGCTCCGGGGAAAGGTCAGGGTGTTTCCTTCATGAAATTGCCCAGGCCTAGGAAAATTGTGGTCTCCTTTCCAGCCTTGATAGGAGGAACCCTATATCAGGATCACCTTGGGGTGCTATGGGGCGGGTGTTACCTTGCCCCTCCTGGACACCTCTGATTGGTTATTCATCTCCATTTATACCTATTGAGAGTAAGGCCATTAGTTAAGACCAGGCTGGAGTCATATCCTTGTTCTTATATAACATACTTAGAGGCAATTAATCTGTGAGAGAACATGTTTAAGACATATGTCCTGTCATGTCAGGATCTAGCTGGAATCATTGAAGTGAATGGACTTTCAATTTTGTGTTTTCCAGGGACATATACAACAAATAACCTGTTATGAAACTAAATATTAATTGCTAAAAACATAGGTAAGGGTTAGTTTCATATAGTTTATTTTGTTTTCTTTTTGGTACATGTGTGTGGATAGGGATTTTATGGGAGATAGTTTTCCACTATTAGAGTTTCTAATGAACTACATTCACATTAAGAAATACACAAATTTGAGCAGATTCATTGAGCCAGTAAGTAAAGATTTAGCAGTTGAAGAAAAAACTTAAAATGGGAAAGATAATAAAATTTAAATTATATTCTTCATATTCAATTAGCTCAACAACAACAACAAGTGTATGCATAGGATAAAATATTAGAAACCCAACAGAGAATTTGGGTTCACATTTCATTTATTGTTTCTATGATATATCTGAGTCAGATAAGGATTATAACAGAGTAAGATAAGGATCTTTCTGATAAAAATAATGATACTTGGTAGTTAAGAAGATAAAATTGAAAAGAGATATTAATCTATTTTCTTTTTGTGTGTGTGTGTGTGTGTGACAGAGTCTTACTCTGTCATATTGGGTAGAGTGCTGTGTCATCAGCCTAGCTTACAGCAACCTAAAACTCCTGGGCTCAAGCAATGCTCTTGGCTCAGTCTCTACAGTAGCTAGAACTACAGGTGTGTATCCCCATGGCCAGTTAATTTTTTTTTTTATTTTTAGTAGAGATGGGGTCTCACTCTTGATCAGGCTGGTCTCAAACTCTTGAGCTCAATCAATCCCCCACCATGGCCTCCCAGAGTGCTAAAATTACAGACATGAGCCACAGCACCTGGCCAGTCATGTCTATTTTCCACCATATCTTAAAACCAGTAGTCTCCTCTATTTTCATGGCAAGTGAATGTCAACTTCCCTCCTTTTTTTATCATCATTAAGTTGTTGATAAGATAGTACATTTAACCAAAAAAAAAAAATGATGTTTACATCATAATGAATGTGTTATTTTTCATTTTGTACACTTAATAGTCAGGTTAAACATACAATTCAATTTGTTAAACAATAAGCAAAAAATAATATATTGTATGATTCCAGTGGTAAAATGCAGAGTTCCAAGAATTATTCACAATAGAAGGGATGGACTTTGTAGAAATGTCTATGCAATTTTCCTCACCCTTTCTTTGAAAAAAACATTTCAAAGTTTTAAAGTGATTCTTTAAAAACAGATGATACTTTTAGTTTTTAAACAACCAAGAATAAAAATAAATAAGCAAGAGAACATATAACTTAGTTCATATAACACTGTAACAAAGGCCTGATGATCCCTTTAACAGAAGCTAATCTTCAAATTATGTTTAATTTTTTTTTAAGACAGAGTTTTACACTATCAACCTGGGTAGAGAGCAGTGGCATCATAGTTCACAGCAACCTCAAACTCCTGGGCTCGAGTGATTCACTTGCCTCAGCCTCCCAAGTAGCAGGGACTACAGACAACCACCTCAACACTTGGCTATATTTGAGAGACTGGGTCTCACTCTTGCACAGGCTGGTCTCAAACTCCAGAGCTCAAGCAATCTACTCGCCTCAGCCTCCTAAAGTGCTAGGATTACAGACATGAGCCACCACACCCAGCCCAAATTATATTTAATTTTTAACAGATTAGGTCCTCCTGTGTCAAATATTGGGACACTGACAGTCCATCTAGCATATTCAGATGCTATGTTGACACATGTGGAGAAGAATGATAACCCCACTGCAGGAAAGGCCTTTGGAAGCTCTGATAGGCCTGAGTCAGTCACAGAAATCCTCCCTTTGGAATTCAAGTTTCTGGTTCAGTCATCACTTATTTATAAATTTTACCCCATCTTTTTGCCTGAACAGAAACTGAGTGCTCTATCTGATGGTACATGTATTGCTTAACACTTCATTGACCCTGTATATTTCAAGGTCAATTTGTAGTTATGACATATTGCATGCAAAAATGCTTTATTTAGGATATGATTCCCCCACTGTTTTTCAAAAAATTCTTTTAGGCCTCATGCTACGGAAGTATACAACCCACTCTTCCCTCATTGGACTATTCCCTTAACTACTGCATAATCTCTCCCACTTACAAATGACACTAGCATCATGAATTTCTTTTTATTCAAATTCTTGCCCTCCACCATGTAACTTTCTTTCATGACTCAATTATCTCACTCATATAATTGTGTGTGTGTGACACAATTATATTCATACTTATATTCATACTTTTGGCTTTATTGTCACTCAAAACTGAACAATGCCTTAAATTCATAATTTAAGCCACCAAATCTCTTATGTATCACTTTATATTAATCCACATAGCTTAAATAACCCTACTATAACTGAATTTTTTTGCTCTGGACTTCTGTGTTTCACTTACCCCCTGTATAGGCAGACTAGTGTCACTGACAGCAGAGTGCCCAGCTAGCTCAGTAAGTAGAGCCTGAGACTATTAATTCAATGATATCCACTGTAACCAAACCATCTTCTTTGCTCCCCAATCCACTTTTTCTCCTCCATGAGCTGTCAATTCCATTTTTCAAAATGAATGTGGAATGTCTTTGCCACTTCAAACCCCATCTACTTTCTCTATGGTAACTAAATGCTATTGACCATGTCTCAGAATCACATTAAGTCCTCAAGGAAAAATAGTGCAAATGCCATCTCTGTCATCTGTATACTTTGAATCCTCGTCTGGTTGCCATAATCCTCTTTTCTGTCTCCTACAGTAAATAAAGTACTTCCCAATTTAATGGTGTTTCTACACTTGCCCTAGATCCTTTCTTGTTCAACCTCAGGCTGCCAATTATCACTTTCTACACCAATTCCTTAGATGTTTCCTAACTAACTTCCCCTTCCCAAGAGTGTTTAAATTTACTCTGACACTAAAAGATTAGAATCAACAAAAATACAATTACCTTTCCTACTTGATATTTTTCTCTCACCAAGTCAAAATTATATTTCTCAGGATAGTTGATGGCACACACAATTACTTCTATTTTCTTACAATCTCCCCAATTGTCACCAGACTGAAGTACACCATCTCCATGCCAAAAATGCTGCCTTTCCCAGGAACAACAATAATCTCGGGGTTGAGTTTGAGGAAAACCTCATAATGTTCATCTTCCATCTGGACTGCCTCTTTCTTCTCAGTACATTCTTCTCTCTTAGAAGAACTTATACAGCCACCACCACAATGCCCCCCCACCTCTGTAATTGTCCCTTCTTATTTCTTGTCTGGGTTTCTCTTCTTTTATTTAAGTTTTATGTTTTAAAATGTTTTCATGCTCTGTTTCTCACTCTCTTTTTTTTATTTGAACTCTCTTCCTAAAAAAAAGTTTTATTCATTTCTCTATTTTTACATATTATCTATATGTCAAAAACTTCCAAATTTTCAACTTTTAACCAGGCCCTTTATCTGAGCTCTAGATCCTTACATTGAAATATCCATGTGGAATAATTTCTGGAAGTTTCTTAGATATGGATCAATAATCTTCTCTCCAAACACAGAGGTCAGTATCTACCAAATTCAACTCATTATAAAGAGCTTTCAGTAAGATAACCTAAGTCTGGTTAAATATAAGGCACAATTAATAGACTAATCAGAGATGACCATTTGCAAGTTAAGATATTTGACTATTTTTTGATATTCCACCCCAAGGATTAGATCAATGCAGATTTCCTCCCTACCACACTCACTTGTTGCCTTGTCTCAGGTTCTAGTGCATCGCTTTTTTTCCAACCAACATTGAATCAGATGGATTCCAGAAAAACTAAGGATAGTCCTCACAGGAAAAAATCCCAGGAGGAAGAAAAAACTTAAGCACTGGAAAAAGGAGGAAAGTTGTACCCAAAGAAATGTGATGAGAGGAAATTACATGAGCTGGAGAGTCAAAGTGAACTTGCTACTGAAGCTCAAGTCTGCGTTGGGGGCTCTGTTGAACATATCACAAGTCTCTGAAAGGCTACACACAGGCACCATGTATGTCTGTGAGGCATTTCCTAAGATGGAATATGTCATCAGCCTAAATCAAGGCAACTTCCCCACCATGTGGGCTCCTATGGTGACCCCAACAACTCTTGCACTTTCAGTCTTTTCTCTGCACATAGATGGTATTTGAAAATATATCATGTCATTGATCATTTCTCTTAGTGCAAATTCAAAACCCCTACAGGCCTTTTAATGACATGCATGGACGTGCCTCTGCCTTTCTCTCCATACTCACTTCCTTCCTCCATATCCCCAGTTCCTCAGCTTTCTCTTGTCATTTATGCCATGCTGTCTGCCTGGACCACTTATTACACTCATGTGTGCCTCATCTTTAAACTGTATGTTCCAGTACTCACATAATCGTAGAGCAGTTTCCTAATGTTCTATGTTGATTTAAACCTTATGGGTCTATGTTTATATACCAGCTTGCACTTATTGTTCTATAGTGATTATCACAAATAGAAATAAATCAGTTATTCCTTTATGATTCACTATATTTTTCTCTTCCCTTGTAGCCTGGAGGCTTCATTATGGCAAATCTTTTCTTGGTCCTTTCCTGCTATATTACATATATATGTAATAGGTCTTCTTTTTTTAATTGAGATGGTTTATTCTGTAAAGCACATATGCACATATTTCAAACACAGAAAATTAATCTGGGAGTGAATGCCATAACAGATCAGCTACTAACTATCATACAGCAAGAGAAGGGAAATAGATCCACTGGCTCTTGTAACCCCACAGTGCCTGCACGAGGGTGGAAAAAACAGGATTCTAAATCCCTACATATTACCAAAGAAAATGCAACAGAAATGGCAGGTTTCTAATGACAATAAAAACTTACAAAGAGAATCAAAGCTGATTCAAGTCATACAGCAAGAGACAAAAATAAAAAGGAAAGAGATAATATTATCTAAAACAGCCATTTCTTTTTTTTTTCTTTTTTTTAAATTTCTTATAGCATAACTGTGTACATTAATGCAATCATGGGGTACAGTGTGCTGTTTTCATGTACATTTTGAGATACTCTCATCAAACTGGTCAAGATAACCTTCATGTCATTTTCTTAGTTGTTGAGTTAAAACGTTCATACTCTGCTTTTAGAAAGATTAATTTGCTAACCTTTTGTTGGACCTCTAGTCCAAGGTGCCCGAGGACAAGCCAATGCTTCTGTGTGGGGTAACTCCAAATGGCAAATGGGCCCATCTGAAGTACTCTTTTAATCCTGAAGTCTACCAGCAAGCTACAGCTGAGGATCAGGCCTGGTCTCTTAGTGCCCAGATAGTAACAGGTCTCCTGGACTTCCCGAGATTCTCTCCAGGAACTAAGCCTCTTCATCCACATCCCAGGACCACCTCTCTTCTCCAGCCTTCCTTTAAACAGGAAGACTCTGTGTTTCTAAAAGAAAGTCAACACAGATTGACTCTGTGTTTCTAAAAGATCTGAGAATTACCTGCAAGGGTAGATGCTGGATTGTAGAGTGTGTGTTGTGTGTCCTGGCATCGGGATAAGTCATGTTGTCCAGGCCTATTTGGGCACTTCCTTTTCTCATGTCTAACAATGTCCTTCTTCCCCTGGCTACAAATTCCAACTATGCCCTGTAATTAAAACTAGGGTAATTACTATTAGCCACAGGCTGTATTGAACAAACCAGTGAAACTTTTTCACTTGTCTTTTTTCATTTTATATTACTCTGTCAGTTATAAATTTATTCCTAAAACTCCACTTGAGATTTAATTAATTCAATAGCAGCTTAATCTAAAATCTAATGGTGCTAAAGGATATTGAAGTTTTTAAAGGCCAAGCCAATTTTGATTATTTTTTTATATTCCACCCCAAGGATTAGATCAATGCAGATTTCCTCCCTACCACACTCACTTTCACAAATAGCTCTTTGTGAATCTTGTCTCATAAAGATCTCAGAGTCTCTAAAGAGAAAACTAAATTAATAAGTTGGCCATGCATCAAGTAAGCAAATGATATTATTAAAAAAATAAGTAAATAAAAGACTGTAAGCTATGTATGATTACTATGCTTGAAATATACTAAAAGAGAAAAAAAAGGAATACAAACATATCAAGTTACTAAGGTTATTTTAAAATTTTTCAATAAAAGCCCACAATTGTTTTCCATTCAAGCATGCCTGGGATAAAATGTTATGGTTCTAAACCTTCCCAATTGCCACATTGTTACAAATGGAACAAAAGGGTCGCAACCCACAGGTTGAGAACTGCTGTTAGGCCAATGTATATCAGATGACAAGAACTAAATCTAATTTAGAACAAACTACAGACCTAGAGTTAAGAAAAAGGAGTGCTGACAGGCATGCCCAAGGTTTTAATTACCCTTTTGCCAAAACATTGCCTGGAAAAAGTCATTAGTGACAATAAGTTAGTAAGGCAAAAAGTTATCAAGAAAAATAGTAAGAATACAAGTAACAAAAAAACTGAGGAAAGTAATGCACAATTTCTTTAAAATGAAGGATTATAAGAAAAAAGGGACAGAACTAGATGATCAAAATGTTATAAGAAATATGCTTATATGTTTATGATTTTCCTTGATGAATGGCCAATCAGAATTTCATCCCTTCAAATTTAATAGGCATCATTGCCATAACATTATGTATCTACTAATTGCCATTTTCCTTCTGAAGATATGTTAGTTGCATAAAAATAAATTCAAAAAGAAAAAAAGGAGGAATATACTCACTATTACAAAAACAAGAAACCCTTCATGACTATTAGACCAAAATCACCAGTCTCTCTTTCTATACCATCAACTATATTCCAGAAATTAGAACAGCTAATTGTTACTCTACTTGAGAGCCAGTTACTTAATTTTTAAGCCCCTTTGAGTGAGGAATCTGCTTTAACTTTTATAAGAGAAGCAAGGGGAAAAAGAGGAGAAAAACAGAACATTTTATGCCAACTCAAGCAAGACCAGGTTGCTCACATCCAGGTGGAAAATGAAACTCAGATCTTTACCATGTAGGTGACTTTTAAATATTTTACTTTTTACTCAGGATAAAAGCACAAATCTTTCCTAACTAGAGTAGTATTAAAATATGACTATTTTATTTTTTCTTCAAAAGGAAAAAGAAAAAAACTTAGATAGGTATGTTTCCTTGCGAGTAAAGTGGAGAAAAAGGTATTATTGTTGTTACTATGATTATTAAGCCATAGACACATAAAATCCACAAAATTGATTGGTGGCTTTGAAAATGTAATATCCTATCAAAGGTGCAGACTGTTTTAAACATTCTATACATATCAGGCTGAAACAAAAACCAAACCAAATCTCAATCCACCAACAATGAGATGGACCTATGTCCTTGGTAAAAATATCATGACCTGCTTCATTACAGCAAGATCCATGAATTCTCTTTGCACTATACAGAAGTATCCCTCCAGGTGTCCACAGGTGACGCTGAAGGGTTCTGGCTATACCCCTGGTACACAGCACGTGCATCATTGGACCAATTTCTGAATAGATTTTTATAAATATGTACAAGGCACTTGAAATGTCTCTGGCTATAACCCAACATTGCAAGATAATGTATACACAGAGTGTCCAGACCCAGGCTGGGTTCAGCTTGCAATGATTGATTATGGTTCTCTTAGTCTTTTTCAGAAAACAAGGAACTGTGGTATTAGGCTTCAGCCAAAGCCATCTTCTCAGGACAAAATTTAGGATTGCTCAGACGCAATTTGCTGGGTCTGTCTTTGATAACAGCATAGAAAAACATGCTTATCACCATTACAAAGAGGAAGTAACTGGTGTGCATGAGATGTAAAGTCTTTTTTTTTTTTTTTTTTTTTGAGACAGAGTCTCACTATGTCATCCTCAGTAGAGTGCTGTGGCATCACAGCTCATAGCAACCTCAAACTCTTGGACTTAAGTGATTCTTTTGCCTCAGGCTCCCAAGTAGCTGGGACTACAGGCACCTGCCACAATCCCAGACATTTTTTTTTTTTTTTTTGTTGTTGTTGTTACTTGGCATGCCTTGACTAGGTTTGAACCCGCCAGCCCTAGTATATGTGGCTGGCACTCTAGCCACTGAGCTACAGGTGCTGAGCCCATGAGATGTAAATTTATTAATGTACAGTCATCATCTGGAACAATAACTATAAGTTTCAGATTTAAGACTCTTCCAATGGCCCTCTTATAATACCAGAAAAGATTGTAATCTTGAGCATATTTTGTGTTGGCCATCTCTGGCAGTTATGAAGATCTTGTACCAGAGCATGGCATTGTCCTGTGTCAGGAACACAGTATGGTGGCTGTATAGTGAAAGGGAACACACCAGAGGTGGTTGTGAGGGTCACACAGGCTGTGAACACCACCTGCTCACAGGGACCATGAAGAGCACAGTCATCTGAGCTCTAAGTCATAAAGGTAATCTTGTGGGTTTCTCTGCCTGAAAGTCCAATCTGTTGCCCTAAAATGGTTGAGTACAGATGAGTGACATTGCAAGAGTACCCTCCAAAGGGTTTTAGTGGATACAAGGTTAGAATGATTGCAACTGAGATGTCAACTGGGCCTGAATCTTCCAGGGTCTAGGGGGACTGCATGGATGCTCTGGCCTGCCTGCTGCTCATTGTGCTTTCTGGAGTTGTAGTGTCTTTCATGAGATGCTTTAATGTTTCATTCTCTAATGCATAGAAGTCCAACTCACTAAACTGTGGCATAAAAGTATTCCAATCCTCTGGCATTTCTGGTGCTTTAATCTCCTTGATTTTGAAGAAATAGTCCAGGGTCAAGAAAACTATTTCTATGGCACTCACACTGATCATAAAGATCTCCAGGGGAGGCCGAATGCTGATGTACACCTTCAGGTTCTCCAGGAGGTTGATGTTAAACATTATTCTGAATGGCTTCACCATCGAAAAGATGTTGTTGTTGTTATTTAACATTCTGTTCCTTCACTGCCATATCACCTGTGACCATCCCAGCACCCCACCACAGTGGGCAGCAGCACACCCTGGGCTGGGTCAGGTCAGCTACTTGATGGACGCCGGCGACTACACTGGGCTCACTCTTAGTGGCGCATGGTGGGCCCAAGGCCACTCAGCACCATCCTCCTCACCACACCAGGTCAACATCTGGCTCAGTGGGGCCCACAAAAGGACCGGGACTCACTTGTGAAAACATGGGGTTAACTTGAGCTCCAGCATCTGTGGTTTCTGGGTCAAAAAACAAACAAACAAACAAAACACTATGGCCAATGCTGCTGTGACTTCCAACATCTGGCATCCAAATGCAGCCATAGATTATTTTTATTGCTTAGTCTTTTCCATATCACTGTGGTCCAGAGAGCTCAGACTATAGCATAGGTCCTGGCACATACCAGGAAATTTAAAAAAATCTGTAGAATTAATTAATAAAATAGTGGTAAGAAATAGTGGATATATTCTAAATATTGACTAAATGAAAGAAAATATAAAAATAATTTAAGCGTTTTACTGTGTATTATTTTACTCATAGGGCTCACAACAGCATACAAGACTTTGAATCTTTCTCTCCCTCCATTCTTTCCTTCTTTTCTTCCTTCCTTCCTTCCCAAAAAATTTTAACCAAAAACTTTAAAAAGTGTGAGTTATCATACATAAATATTTGGCACTTCAAAAATCCTTATTTGTTCTTTTTCTTTTTTTCATTCATTTTTTTTTCCTATAGCTATTCAATAAGAAGGTTTTAGGCCCACAAGGCCAGTCTCCTACCAGTACTTAAAATATGCATAACTTTCAGTATATGATGCTACATAAACAAAAGAGAACTCTTACTGTAGAATCTTAAAGTAATGTTGTATAATCACCATGCAATCAAATCATACTATCAGATTCCATCAAAAGATAGAATAAAGTATATAAAGACAAAATTTCCCCTAAAATGGTTTGGTAGAGGCAATTTCTTTTCTGACCAACAGTTGTTGGTGAGGCACCATCAAGAAGCTATTGTACTATTTCCTGTAGAATTCACTCCCTGAACTTAACATACTGTGTGTTCTGTGCAGATTTCCTTACCTAACTAACAAAGAAATTTCCTTTCACTCGCACGCCATAGATACCACACTTCCTTCTCATGGCTTTTCTAACAGCTTCTTTGAAGTCTCTGTTCCTCAAGCTGTAGATAACTGGGTTGAGCAGTGGAGTGATTACAGTGTAGAAGACAGAAATGACTTTGTTGACTTCAGGAGACAGGTGACCATTTGGGTGGACATACATGGAGATCATCGTCCCATAGTAAATGGTGACAACAGCCAGATGGGAGCCACACGTGGAAAAAGTCTTCATCTGGCCATTGGCTGAAGGGATTTTCAATATAGATGATACAATGAAAAAATAGGACACCAGTGTCAGAAAAAAGCAAATGCACAGCACAGCAATTGACAGGATGAAAATGGCCATCTGGGTGATATAAACGCTGGAACATGAGAGCTGCATAAGTGGAGGGAGGTCACAGAAGAAATGGTTGATTTGGTTGGGCCCACAGAAGTCCAACTTAGAAATCATCAGGGAGGGCAGAAAGCCTGTTCCAACCCCCATCAACCAGGAAATTGCCACCAGCATGGTGCAGATCTCAGAACTCATGAGGAAGGAGTAGCGGAGTGGGCTGCAGATTGCTAAATATCGGTCATAGGCCATCATGGACAGGAGAAAGCACTCAGTAGCCCCAAAGAACACAAAGAAGTAGAGTTGTGCCATACAGGCAGAGAAGGAGATAACTTGTCCCCAGGAGAGCAAGTTGGCCAGGAGAAGAGGCACAATGGTGGATGTGTACCAAATCTCCAGAAAGGAGAGATGTTTGAGGAACGTGTACATAGGAGAGTGCAGTCGCTGGTCCTGGCTCACCACTGAGATAATGACAACATTTCCTGTGATAGTGAGAAAGTAGATGAATAGGAAAATGGCAAAGAGCAGAGTCTGCCACTCAAGAAGGTTCTGGAATCCTAGCAGGTGAAACTCAGTCACAATGGATGTATTTTGGGACTCCATTTCCTGTGAGAAGTGCAGAAAACCTTTTGGAAAAGCACAGTATTAAAGGCAAATGTATAATTCCATATATCTTTTTTCTTTTGTTTTTATTTTTAATGAGCATATAATTGTCCATGTGTATGAGGCATATTGTGACACTTCAATACATGTGTCCAATGTGCAATGATCAAATCAGTGTAAATAGCGTATCTTTTGCCTCTAATGTTAATAATTTCTTCGTGTTGATAACATGTAAAATCTACTCTTCTAGATATTTGAAAATACACAATAAACTAACATTAGTTATAGTCGATCTCTAGTGCTACAGAACATTAGAACTTATTCCTCCTCTCTAGCTGTGCTTTGTACTATTCTCTGTACTTTGTGGGAGAATTCTCTGTACTTTGTGGGAGAATAAATTCTAGCTGTTTTTTTAATGAATATTACTAATCAATGATTGTGGAGAACTGTGTAATCGCTGCAATTCTCATTATGCTTAATCTTGTACTTGTTTGCTTGCTGCAAGACTGTGACTGAGATAAAGTAAAACATCATGAGCCATAAATAAAATGTGTGGGAAACATGTAACAAAGACAACAGGATGTCCAGGACAGTAGAAAAAGTTACTGACTTGTAACACTAGTTAGGCAAGTGTAACTGCAACAAAGTTATTGTCACATGCACAGTGAGGAGTAGGGCATATGTATCAGCCGTAACAGTTGCAACCATATACAAAACAAAATAAATCACTTAGCTGGACAGATATAGCTAAGGCAGATGCTAGTCAGACCAATAGACAGCTTGTGTGAAACTGCTACATGTTCCCCACACCAAGATAAAGTAACCCAGGAAAACAGTCACATCTGCACATCCTGCCATACATTGTGATTTTTTTTTTTTTTAAACTTTTTCCTTATACTTCTTTGTTTGAATCTCAATAAATACCTGTTGAAACCTGGAGTTGGGGCCACACTGTGACACTTTGACAGTGTCTGGCCTCCCAGGACCCTAAGTTGTATGGTTGTATTACACTGAGTTTCTGAGTCTTCTTTCTGTGGCATTCACAGAAACCTAGAGGCTATACAAATGAGTTAATTAAAAAAAAAAAAGAAAGAAAGAAAGAAAAAAAGAAACCTAGAGGCTCCACCCCACTAGGGAACACCTCAGAACTTTGGAATCATTTAACCAACCTTTGGCTATCTTTCCTTTATAAAAACACATTCTAAAATCACAAGCTAAATATGAGTATTAGACCTTGGAAAGGGACTTAGAAAGTTCCACCCATTTGGGTTCTCTGAAATCTTAATGTCTTAGTTGCAAAGACATAGGCAAAACAAGGACTTAGTAGTAGAGTCAAAACGTTCTCACTGAGCTGGGTGCGATGGTTCATGCCTGTAATCCCAGGACTCGTAGAGGCCGAATCCGGTGGATCACCTGAGCTCATGAGTTAGCGATAAGCCTAAGCCAGAGCGAGACTGCCTCTCTAAAAATAGCTGGGGACCTTTAGTCCCAGCTACTTAGGAGGCTGAGGTAAGAGAATCACTTGAGCCCAAGAGTTTGAGATTGCTGTGAGCTATGAAGCCACGGCACTCTACCAGAGTAACAAACTGAGACTCTGTCTCAAAAAAAAAAAAGTTCTTACCATACAAAATAGGAAAAGAAAAAAGAAAATTTTAATTATTAATATTTGGGGTGATGGAAATACTATATTGATTGTGATGATTATCTCACAATGCATATATATATCCTAACATCAAGTTGTATATTTTAAACATATATTCTACCATTTTTATTTGTCAATTATACCTCAGAAATAACAATAATAACATATTGTTTTTTATAAAATCATGCACACAACAAAGAAAAATCTTTCTTTTTTCATGTATGGTCTTTGTCTGAAAAAGAAAATAGACATAACATGACATCCTGAGAAAGTTTATTCATTCTACACTCAAACAGTATTTATTGATATTCATTCTACATTCATACAGTATTTGCTGATATTCATTCTATACTCACACTATTTATTGATGTCTTTGGGGGAGAGAGAGAAAGAGAGAGAAAGAGAAGCCCTATGCTGAGTGAACCTATACCTCACTCCACCACTGTCCTTTCTTGCTCCATTAGATTCCATACTCATGCTGGGTCACTGAAATCTCTCCCTCATGTTCTCTTCTCTACCTTCTTTTAATTTATTATCTAACACATTCAGTTCTGGATAAAGTCAACATCTACCTGCCATACAAGAGCTTCCATGCAATTGAGGGAATAAGACACACACATGATGTTGCCACTTTAAAATTCACAACATTTTAACAATGTTGATTCTCCCCACTCATGAGCATGGTATGTTCTTCCATTTGTTAACATCTTCTGCTATTTATTTTCTCAGAGTTTTATTACAAGAAATTTCTCTTTACACAGAGATCTTTCACATCCTTTGTTAGATAAATCCTCAGGTATTTCATCTTCTTTGTCACTACTGTGAAAGGAATAGAGTCTATGATTATATTCTTGACTTGAATGTTGTTGGTATATATAAAGGTTACTGATTTGTAAAAATCCATCTTTTATCATGAGACACTTCTATATTCCTTAATCACTACTAAGAGCTTTGTACTAAGCCTATTCTCTTAAGTGTTCTAATCAGGAAAGGATGCTGGATATTGTCAAAACCCTTTTCTACATCAATTGAGAGAATTTTACAGTCTTTTAAAAATTTTATTTATGTGGTTTATTATATTTATAGATTAATGTATGTTGAACTAAACTTGTAACCCTGGGATAAAATCAACTTGAACATCATATATAATTTTTTTTGATGTGTTGTTGAATTCTGTTTACTAGGATCTTATTGAATATTTTTGCATCCATGTTCATTAATGATATTGGGCTATAGTTTTCTTTCTTTGTTGGTTCCTTTCCTGGTTTGGGGATCAGGGTGATAGTTGCTTCATAGAATGTGTTGGGTATTTTTCTGTTTGGAATAGGTTATGTAATATTAGTACTAGTTCCTCTTTGAGGGTTTGATTGCATTCTGATGTGAAACCATCTGGTCCCAGGCTTTTCTTTTTTTTGATATATTTTGTGTAATTGATACTATTTTAGTGCTTGATATAGGTCTATTCAAAGTTTCTAATTATTTCTGGTTGAATCAGATGCTTCTAGGTATTGGTCCATTTCATCCACATTTTCATTTTCTGAGAATAGAGTTTTTTTTTTGAAGTAATCACTGAGTAAATTTTTGTATTTCTGTAGTATCTCTTCTTATTTCCCCTTTGTCATTTATGATTGAAGTTATCATAGATTTTACTTTTCTGTTTCTGGTTAGTCTAGCCACAGGTTTTAATGAAATACCCATCAAAGAACCAATATCATGCTTTACAGAACTTTAAAAAACAGTACTTTGTTTTATATGAAATCAGGGAAAAAAAGCTGAATAATCCAATAAATACTTAGAAATAAAAACAAATCTGGAGGCATCATGCTATCAGACATCTGGTTATTCTACAAATCTGTAGTGATCAAAACAGCATGGTACTGGCTCAAAAATAGAAATGAAGATATAAGGATAGAGAATCTAGAGATGAACCCAGTCACATATTGTCATTTGATCTTTGATAAGCTTAACAAATATATGCATTGGGGGAAAGAATCACTATTTAACAAATGGTTCTGGGAGAACTGGTCATCAATCTGTAGAAGACTGAACCTGGACTGACATCTCTCGCCACTAACAAAAACTGATTCTTGTTGGATGAAAGATTTAAATTTGAGACATGAAACTATAAAAATACTAGAAGAGAGTGAAGGGAAAATACTTGAAGATATTGGCTTAGGAAAATATTTTACAAGGAAGACTCCTCTAGTACCAAAGTAAATGCTGCTTTTAGAACTGTAAAAAAAAAAAAAAAAAAAAAAAAAGACTCCTCTAGTAATTGCAACAACACCAAAAATAAATTACTGGGATTTGATCCAGCTAAAAACTTTCTGCCATAGCTAAGGGCATGACAACTAAAGCAAACAGACAGCCTTTGAAATGAGTAAAGATTTTTGGACGTTATGATTCTGATAATGGGCTGATAACTAGAATCTATAGAGAACTCAAATTACTCAATAAGAAAAGAATGAACAACCCCATTCCTTTGTGGGCAAGAGACTTGAACAGAAACTTCTCTGAAGATGACAAATGAATGCTCAACAAACACATGAAAAAATTCTCATCATCTTTAATCATCAGAGAAATGCAAATCAATACCACTTTGAGATATTACCTAACTTCAGTAAGATTAGCTCACATCACAAAGTCCCAAAATTGCAGATGCTGACATGGATGTGGAGAGAAGGGAACACTTCTATGCTGCTGGTAGGATTGAAAACTAACACAACCTTTGTGGAAAGAAGTATGGAGAATTCTCAAGGAACTAAAAGTTGACCTTCCCTTTGATCCCACAATCCCTTTGCTAGGTATCTACCTAGAGGAACAAAAATAATTTTACCATGAAGACATTTGCAGTAGAATGTTTACTGCAGTCCAATTAAGAATTGCCAAGTCATGGAAGCAACCCAAATGCCCATCAACTCATGAACAGATTAACAAACTGTTACATATATACAGCATGGAATATTATTCAGCCATAAAAGAGACTTTACATCTTTTTTGTTTACCTGGATAGAGTTGAAGCACATTGTTCCTAATAAAGTGTATCAATAATGGGGGAAAAATGCTAGTCACTGTGGCTCACACCTGTAATCTTAGCATTCTGGGAGATCAAGATGGGTAGATCGCTGGAGGTCAGGGTAGCCTGAGCAAGGGCAAGACCCCATCTCTAAAAACTAGCTAGACTTTGTAGAAGGTGCCTATAGTCTCACCTACTTTGAAGTCTGAGACAAGAAGGTCACTTGAGCCCAGGAGTTGGAGGTTTCTGTGAGCTATGATGACACAGCACTCTACTGAGCAACATAGTGTGACTCTGTCCTAAAAAAAAAATAATGATAATAATGGTAAAAAAGTACCCACTGACTCAATACTAATATGAAACCAATATATAAATCCTTACACACTCATACAAATGATAAAACACAAATGTTGTCTGGCAAGGTTGAGGGAAAAAGGAGGGAGAGAGGCCATTCATCTGTCATCTTCAGGGAAGTTTCTGTTCAAGTCTTTTACCCACAAACCAATATATAAATACTTACACACACATATGAGTGATAAAACACAAATATAGTCTAGCAAGGAGAAGGGAAAGGAGGAAGGTGGGCAACTGGGGGGAGGAAAGAGGGCATTTGGTGGGATCTCACCTAAAGTGCACAATGTAAGAGTATATTTCAAAATAACTGAGAGTCAATTTTAAACATTTTACCACAAAAAATAAGTGAGGTGATGATTATATTAACCTGTTTGATTTAAGCATTCTACATTGTATATCAAATCATCACAGGTGGTGCCTGAGGCTCAAAGGAGTAGGGTGCCGGCCCCATATGCCGGAGATGGTGGGTTCAAACCCAGCACTGACCAAAAACTGAAAAAAAAAATCATCACAATGTATCCCATAAATGTATAGTTATGATTTTAATTAAAAAATATATTAAAAAACAAACAAATCTAGATAATTTACAGAAGCATTATCTCACATTGTTATAGTTTTATGGTGAGAATACTCAATACCACTGTCTCAGCATTTTTCAAGAATACAATGTATTGTTATTAACAATATTCACCATGCAGTATAACAGATCTTTTGAATTCATTCAAAACAATTCACAACACATTAACTCCAGTGTGTCCTTAGTGCTGGGGAGCAATAATTTTCAATCCCCTCAACTCTTCACTCTTGCAGTCTCCTAAAGTACTATTTCTATTTTGTGCTCTTCTCTTTTCAAACTTCTAATACACCCTTGTCCACAGGTCCCTCAATAATATATGTATTTTCAAAAAGACTGAAATCCTCCAATGGCAATATCTGTGAAATTCTTCCAACTGCCAACTTTTGTTCCTGTGCTACTTCCTGCATCTTCCTAACCTTCTGGCTCTGAGGCAAATCCCTCCACTTGGGCATTAGGTGCTGTCCCTCCCACATATTGGAGGATATCGCAGGTGAAAGAAACCAAGATATTCCTCTTTTAAATACTAAAGGATGTTGAGCTAAGGAAGCTTAAAACTTTAGGGGTTACTCTGTCCCACCTTCTGCTTTCCTGGTGCTGGGACAGGGATGTACAAAGACAAAAAGGTCTTCCCACCCTCCTCTCTACCTTTCCCACCTGAGGATAGGTTCCTTCATGACCTTGCTCAGCAGCTCAGAGACAGCAGTACCAGATCGAGGAGAAGACCTGCTCTTCCCCTGAATTTATCTTCCCACTATCTACCCTGTTTTGAAAGCCTGAATATGCTTTTCTTTGTTTTGTCACTACATGGGGCTTATGATTCTTTGTTAAAATACTATGTAAGCAAGGCCACTGACTCTCTGTTTCCAGAGAGTTGCTTTCCTGAGACAGTTGCTTTCTCCAGTGGCATGAGCTTGACAAGAGTAAATTAAAATGCATGTTTTTCTCCTGTTAATCTATGTGGATTTTTTTTTCTCTTTGTTATCCTCAATAGAGTGCTATGGTGTCATAGCTCACAGAAATCTCAAACTCTTGGGCTCAGGCAATCTTGCCTCAGACTCCCCAGTAGCCAGGGCTCCAGATGCCAGCCAAAGGCCCAGCTATTTCTCTATTTTTAGTAGAGAAAAGGTCTTACTCTCACTCAGGTATCTAACTCCTGAGCTCAAGAAATCCACCAACCTCAGCCTCCCAGAATGCTGGAATTACAGGCATAAACCAGAGCTTTAATCTGTCTTTTGTTAACAATCTGTCCCAGCAATGAATCTGTGAGAGTCAAGAATAGAAATTATTTTTCTCCCTTTTATAGGCATTACATCCTCTTCATCCTGAGTCACACTGGCCCCCTTTATGATCAACCATTTCCTCAATATGCCAACAATCTGATTTTCTCTCCCTTTCAAAAGACAAAGCAGAGATGAATAGGTCTGGATTCTATTCTTTTCTCTAAATACTTCCTGCACATGTATGTTCACTTTTACAGACACCTTCCCATTTGAAAGGCATGGTCTCTCCCAGACACCTTTGTTCCTCTGCTTCCTCGATCACTTGAATCCTGGGAAATCAGGATTTTTCTCTCACTGCTCCCACAAAACTGCTCTGCTATGTCCTTGTGGCCCTCCAACCACCCATCCCCATTCCTAATCACCTTGGTTTATCAGCAGTTGATCCCTCCCTCCTCCTGGATCTATTCTCATCACTTGACATCCACAACTCTGATGCATAAATGCTCTTTGAGTTCAACCACAGCCCTGAGTTTTCACATTTGTGTAAGCTCAGACTGAGCATCTCTGAATCTCTCTTACAGTTTTAGGCAGTCTCTTGACTTTCAGTTCCATCACCGTGCCATCAACTTTCAAATTTATGTATCAAGCTTGAACATCAGTCTTGTGCAAACAGCTGCCTATTTGAAACGCACATGCAGATGTCTAATCAGCATCTGAAATTTGTTGTGCCCCAACCTACCTAAACAGTATTCCTGAGCTGCCCACCAAACACCCTTAGCATAGTTTCTACTGTGTCCTTAATGGACACCCCATCTTTCCACTTGCCCAGGCTGGAAAACTTGAAGTTGATTCTTGTCCCTCCCAGCACCAATATCTGATTTCTTTTTTTCAGCAAAATCAGTGGCTCCCCCTGAAAATATATCCAGAATCTGATATGATCACTCTTTACCACCAGCATCACTTGTTTCCTAAGGAAAAAAGAAATGCTACTATCTCTCACCCAGATTGTTACAACAGTCTCTATGCAGCCCTTCCATGTCCTCCCTGTCCTACTCAATAAAGCTGCCAAAGTGAAATTGTTAGAAAATATAGCAGCCCACACATGGAACACAGACAAACTGTGAATTGTTCCTGAAAGAGAATAAAATATTTTAACTGAACAACCAACTTATTCACTTCTGCTGATATTCACCTAACAGGATCAACTGTTCTGCTGACTTGCTGCTGTTGTTTTCCATCTCTGCTTTGGGTCATTAATTTTGCAATGCACTGTGCTCTTTTGTGCTTGGGCAAAATCATTGAGATTATTATCTTCAAGTAATTAGGAAATGTTTGTATCAGCTGAAAATGATATCTTAACCAAATGTTTGCTACCAGCAACACAATACTGGGTATATCACATATATTGAATTATACAGTATTTGATTTCCTAAATGAAGATGAGAGAAATTAAAAGCCAAAGCCTTTGCAGTTTATCTAGCCCTGCTTGTTCTCTCCTCCCACTCTCTTTCCACCTGTTTGTGTACTGTCTTCCTGTTCCTGCTGTGCTCAGCACTCTGGCTTCCTTAGAATTCTTGAAACTACCTGGAACTTGCCTTCTACTCTACTTAGCATGTTCAATTCCCTGAGATACTGTCCCTGAACTTTTCTGCTTGTTTCCTTTCTCTTGTCTTTCCATCTGCTCAGATATTACCTTCTCTGTGATGTCTGACATAACTAACTACTCTTCCATCCTTCCTACAGCTGCTGACATGGATTCAATATACAAGTGTTGTGTACACCTTGAAGTAAATGGAATATCTCAGAAGTTCTGGCTTGAAACCATTGAGTGAAAAATGAAGGGGTACTAGAGTATTGTTATGCAATCCCCATGGATGATGTGTTCAGGAAGGAGGGAGAGATGATGAAGGATTTCTTGAGACACAGCAATGCTCACAAAGTCTTTTAGGAAAATAATAATGCCATCTTGGAATTTTTTTCCCTTGGCTTTCACTCAGTTATTTTGTAAAAATATTACTGTACAATTCAACTTGAGCAGTAAATCTATAAAAAATAATTTAAACATGGGGAACCATGATGGCTAGGTTTGGGAGATGACAAGGAAAGCAAAACAGCATTGTATTGTTTACAGGATATTTGGATCACTTTCCCAGTTATCTAAAGTTTCTCCCATAAGGCACATTCAAATGCACAAGGAAACGGAACTTTGTTAATCACCTATTTATTGCTTAAATCTCTTCAGTAATGAGGAGCTCACCATCTATTTTCAGATGCTAGAATTAACTTAGTTACAGTGAGCTAAAAAAAAAAAATCTGCCTCCCAAAGTACTGAGTTGGTTACAGAACTAGGGTAACCAGTGTAACCTCAGACATATTTAATATTGTAGCTTTCCTTTAAATTACATGGAAATAAACATAATTGTTAAATTGTTTTCTTATTGTTCTTAGGCAGGAGAATTGCTTGAACCCAGCAGTCTGAGGTTGCTGTGAGCTAGACTGATGCCACACCACTCTAGCCTGGGCAACAGAGTAAGACTCTTGTCTAAAAATAGAAAAGAAAAGAAAGAAAAGAAAGAAATAATTTTATTGTTTTTACATACAATATTACCAGGTAAACTCAGTGGCCTTTGACCTCTCAAGAACTCTTTCTTAGTTACTCTTGTTATTACAGTTTTATGTGCTGCCCAATTTAGGCAAGATTGTTTACTATTTCCAAAAGATAGAACATCTGCAAGGGCTAAAGCACTTGTATTGATGTCAATAAGTTGTTGCCTTGATAACAAGGAACAACTTATTGACATCAATACAACTTTGGAATACAACATCCACAACCGCAACAACTCGAACAAGAAAATTTATATCATTTGACACTAAAGCACTGTTTTGAGTTCCTTCTGGGAAAACATATACTTATCTGCAGAAATCTCCCCTACCTGCCTGTTTTCTCAGCATCCAGAGCCCTAAATGGCCCTGATCCAGTGTCTGCCTTCCCCTCCTCTAACCCAAATTCATATTGTGCTTTGTGACATCTGGAATTTTCCATCGTCTGCTGTGGTGATGCAGTCTTCTTTCAATAACCCTGGGTTTCTTGGGGACCTAACCCTCTGAGAATCCTGTTCCCCATGTATTCTTTAATTTGGAAATCAAGTTAGTAAACACTGAAATCAACCTTATGAGATTTTGACTCTACCCATTAAGGCTTAGAATTTTTTTTTTTTTTTTGAGACAGAGTCTCACTATGCCACCTTTGATAGAGTGCTCTGATGTCACAGCTCACAGCAACCTCAAACTCTTGGGTTTAAGTTATTCTCTTTCCTTGGCCTCTCAAGTAGCTGAAACTACAGGCACATGCCACAACAGCTGGCTGTTGTTGTTCTTGTTGTCATTGTTGTTTCACAGGCCTAGGCCTGGTTTGAACACCAGCCCCTGTGCATTGGCCAGCACCCTACCTGTGGGCTACTAGATTTTGATGAAACATTAAGGATAGATGCAATTCTTACATTCTTTTGGAAATATATTTTTTAAATTTAACTTAGGGTAGGTACCAATAATATTAAACCCTAAACTGAATCAAACAAAAAGGTTTTTCTCTAAAATTAAGCAATCAGTCAATTAGTGAATGAACTATTCTGACCACTGAATATAAAACAGCTGCTTTTTGGGGAATGGCTTTACCATCATACTTTAATCATACAGAAGTGGCCAAATTAAAAAAAAAATGACTGCAAATTAAAGCATATGTACCAAATGCTTACCATATGTAAAAATGACTGGATTATTAAAGCAATATGTACCAAAGCTCATTCTACCTGTGAATTTGTTAATTTAACTGTTATACCCAAAGTGAGTGAAATGGAGAAACACTAGCACACTGAGTCCAAATTAAGCAAAGGTCCTCCTTTATTGATCAGCCAGGCTGAGAGCGGGCTCATACCTCAAAGGCTATCAACCCCTAGCAGCAGGGATGGAAATCTTTTGTAAGGGGCTTTTTGGTAAGGGGAGTCCTTACAAGGAGAAGCTGGGGTTTTGCAGTTATTACTAGACTCTTTTAGCTCAGCTTCCTGTCTTAAAGGGGAAGTGTTGAAAGCCCTTAGGAAGATGGAGTTGGGGCATAACATAACAAAGAAAGTGCAATATATGAATTGATTTGAGAGGCTAAGTTTGAGTCTTTGAAGACACATTAAAGAAAGTAAAGTTTTTCAACCCATTCCTAATATAGCAGGGATTTTTTTTTAATGCCAGTGTTTAGAAATATAACTAATTAAGAAGAGCTAATTTATTATTTCTTGGCAAATATCTGCCTTTTAGTTTAAAACAGAATATCAAAAGATTAAGTAACAAATAAATTAAAATAAAAAATCAATTACTTTTAAATGATTCATTTATTTAACAAAAACACACATAGACTATGAGCCTGTGGCTCTCAATGAATCACATGATGCCATAGCCTGATAGGGGAGACTAACATTTATTATTTACTGATACTTAATTTAACTGATCTTCATTATTTCAAAATAATATGTTTCATGTGTACAATTTTTAGAATATTTGGAAAAGAAAAGACAATACAGATAAAAATATATATGGTTTTTACTAAATGATAGCTGTGTACATTAATGCAATCTTGGGGTACAGTGTAAGTACTGTCTCTCAGTTTTGGTTGCCTAACATCTTACCTTCCAAACTCTTTCTTTGTGTGTTCCACATATGAGGTAGTACAGTTGAGTTACTACTTATATGTACAGCCTGCATCCTGGCTTTTTTTGCAGTTACTTTCATGATTAATTTACATCATAACCTTTTCTCTTCCTTTTAAATTTTAGGAAAAAATTAATTAAATACAATTTTTGGATTGCATGTTTGTCCATTCTTTGGAGTGGGTTTTTACATCTTATCTCAGGTCTAGATCTTGTAGTATCTGCATGCTTCCTGAGAGAGGCATGATAGAGCTGCAAAGCTGATTGTGTATCTGTTGCAGGAAGATGAGGCCCAACGAAGAGATAAAGCACCCAAGCACCATGTTTATAAGAGGAAGGGCTTTATTTACTGGCCAGGAGCTTATGACATAGAAGAATTCCAAATGGCCATGCTCCCTGACTGGCTTGGTCTTTCCTTTTTTATCGACAGTCAAAAAGTTCCACCCCATGGGTACTTTTCTCATTGGTCAGTTTGAATCAAGAGGGAGATGCTATTCCAGCTCCTACAGAACTACAGGATTTCACAGAACTTAAAAATTTCCAAGTTCCCCGAAGTTAAGTTTACAAAGTCCCAAGAGCTGAGTCACCATGGAGAGGACCCTGCAGGTGTATCCTTGTGGTCTCCTTGAGAAGACCTATTCTCCTAGACTTCACCATTCTCAGGTATCCTCTCTCAGTCTCCCCTTTTGAGACTCCAATATATTTTAATTTTGGGTCTCAATATCAGCTTGCTTCTGCAGGTGCTTATATTACTTACTTTTCAGCACTGACATTTTAGGGACTGTGACTTTTCTTGGGTCCTCTACTCAGGCCTTAATGGTACCATGGAGGGGAGTTAATATACTTATGAGTTTTTACTTTTCCCTGTGTGACATTTTCCCCTTTTTCCAAAGTCCAAAGTCCAATTAAGACAAGTCCCTTGAGGAGTTTTCTCAGGCTTCACCATGAATTGACCAGCCAGCTCCCAGTATGTTGACTGTCTTAAAAGTTACCTTTACTTCCCAAAGGGCAGTGAAGCTCTATTCAGCCAGTTGTGATGACTCCAAGTGAGGATTGCTTCCACCTTTGCTGCATGAGTGTGGTCAGGATGATGGTGTAAAGTTCTTTCTACCTTGGTTTCAGGGGGACCAGGTTCTAATTCTGGACCTAGACTTGGTCCCCTTGATCCTCTAGAGAGAAAGGATACAGACACAAAAGAATAAACAGAACATGGTTAATTATCTAAGTGGACATTTTCCCTACTACTCTTTCTAGGGTTTTTGTCTATTTCGTTAAGTCTTTCCCAGTTGTTTTAGGATACCCTGCTAAATTGCAGAGGATTGACAGAGGCTTCTTTGAACAATACCAGTGGCAAGGCTTGTTTCCTGGCAGAGTTTACCAATTCCTGTTTTTATGGCTCTGTTTATGCACTTTACCCTGTCTAAGCTTTGAGGCCTATAAGTTATATATAATTTTCAGGTAATATTTAAAACTTTAGCTTATCATTTGCACTATTTCTGTTATGAAAGCTAGCCCATTGTCAAATTTAAACTAGAGTGGCAACCTAAACCACATGACAATTTCTCTGGGCAACACTTTTACCACTTTAGGAGTCCTTTTTATCCTGATGGGAAAGGATTTTACCTATTCCAAGTATGTGCAGACCATCACCAGCGAGTACTTGTTCCCAGGCATTTCAGTAAAGTCTACCTGGAAGTCCTCAAAGGGCATTGCTCCATATAACTGGATTCCTGGGGGTACCATTGGGCCTTGGCACATATTGAACAGGTTGCAGGTGACACACCATAGACTGATGGTTTGGGCCAGGGCTTCCAGGTGGGAGATGTAGAGTACTGGCCCAGCAACTTCACCAAAGACTCCTGTCACTATGGTGGCTCCTAGAAGCTGGGGGACTGCTACTCATCCATCTGGCATCTTTATTCATCCTCCCTCCATTTCCTGGCTCCTCTCTGCTGCCAACTATTCCTTCTCTTCCTGGGAGTAGATAGGTGAAAGCTCTGGAACTCATAGGATTGGGAGAGCTACTGGTGACACCTGGTACAGTTTGGATGCAGTTCTTTTTGCCTCAGTACCAATCCTAGTGTTCCCTTTAGTGATGGTGGAAGCATCTCCTTGATATTCATGATAATGCATCACTGCCAGCTTCCAGGGTTTGCATACTGACTCTAGCAACTGAAGTATCTCCTCCTGATACTTACTGTCTTTCCCCCCATAATTTAATACTCCCTTCTCTTTATACAATGCCCTGTGCACTTGGAGAGTCAGAAAAGCATACCTGGAGCATGTGCAGATATTCACACTTTTCCCTTGACTTGGTTCTAAGGTTCAAGTCAAGGCAATTAACTCAGCCTTCTGAGTTGATGTTCCTTGGGGTAGGCGCTTAGTCTCTATACTCCCTATTAAGGTAACCACTTCATACCCAGCCTGCCTCTTATCTTGCACCATCATGTAACTGCTTCAATCTACATAGACTTCCCAATCTGTGTGTCCAAGGCTGGTTATGCAAGTCAGGTCTGCTAGAATATACATTATTCATAACTTCTGTACAGCATGCTCAGTCTCTCTTCCACTGACTGAAAGGAGTGTGGCTAGTTTCAGGGTGTTCTTGCATTAGAGAGCCAAAAATGTCCCTTAGTGTCTATTAAAGTGACTTTCACTCTGAGATTCTTCCCTAGAGTCAGCTTATCAGCTTCTTGCACAGGGAGAGCAGTAGTGGCTAGAGCCTGTAAGCATGTTGTCCATCCTTTTGCTACTCCATCCAACTGCTTACAGACCTTGGCCAGGACACAACCAGCTGGGTTAACACACATACAGACATCTTTCCTCTCTCTGAAATATACAGAGTGAATGGCTTAGCCAAGTCTGGTAGCCCCAATGCAGGTGCATTTAACAGCCTCATCTTTAGCTGGGAGAAGGCATGTTCCTGTTCTCCTCCCCATTCCAAGGGCTCTCCTTCCTCTCCTTTAGTTGCCTCATATAAGGGCTTAGCCAAGATGGCAAAGTTGGGGATCCAAATCCAACAAAAGCCAAACACACCTAAGAATTCCCGAATCTGCTTTTCAGCTCATGGGGGTGGGAAGGAGATTAATGACTTGCCTCCATTTCATGCCTAGATTCCTCTCCCCCTGCTGGATGGGAAATCCTAGATAACATGCTACTGGCAAATCTGGGCCTTTTGTTTAGACACTTTATAACCACATACCTCTAGATGTTATAAAAAACAGTCTGTGCCTCAGGCTCTACCCTCCTGAGTAGGGTGCCCTGAAAGGAGGTCATTGACATAGTGGAGTAGCACACATTCTAATTCCTTGGCTAGGAATTTCTGGAGGTTATGAGCCAGTGCTTCTCCAAAAATAGTGGGTGAGCTTTTGAACTTCTGTGGCAACCTGATCCATGTGTACTGGATCTCAGTTCCCATGTCTGGTCTCTCCCACTGGGAAGCAAACAGCCTCTGGCTTTCTGCACCCAGCCTTATACTGAAAAAGGCATCTTTTAAGTCTAGGCAAGTGGGCCACTTGGTTTCTACTGGCAGCAGACTTAGCAGAGTATACAGATTAGGCACAGTAGGATGAAGTGTTATAGTTATACCATTTAATGGGAAATTCTCATTCAGGTCCTAATTTTTCTTGAGGTATCTATATAGACATAGCAGATAACATTTAATACTGCACAAATTTTTCCAGCATAGCCAACAGGTGACCTTTGTTGAGTCTTAAGGCTCCAGAGCAAATATAACTCCTGTATATAATTCAATACTACTTGGCCAGTCTTTTAGTTCCATTTAACAGATCAGCTTAGTAAAACAGTTATGTCTCATTTTATGAGTTCACATTACAGACAAGGCTGAGATTTAACACAAGTGGGCCACAGCCTCTTTTCTCTTTGAATTATTTTTCTCTCTCCAATTTCTCACTTTACTAAAAACAAATTATAGTAGAACTAACTTAGTTGCCAAAATAAACTGTACCTTAAGTATACTGGGTCTGATAATTTGCATAAAGTGCAGTAAGAATAATTATTGGCCATCTAGGCTCTTCTTTCCTTTAAAATTGGCTTTGTTGGAACCTTTTATGAGGAATCTCAGGCTGGAACTCAAAGCCTCTCGGAGCCCAAGTTTCATCTTTGCCATTAGATACCTGTATGTATTGGGTAAATTTCTCTTCTCTTGAGGTCCCCAAGCACATTTTGATTTCCTTACTTACTTATCACAGATCAGGAAATGTTACTGATGGTATCTGGCTAGTTTTCCTAAGGGCTTTTTGTTGGCCTTATAATATGTCAACCTGAATTCCTTAATGCAGTCTGGACACCTCTGGAAATGCTATTCTAGCCAAAGCCTTCGTAAAATAACCAGTGCCTTCCTTATTGTCTATAGAACAAAACAGATTCTTATTGAATTTATACGAATAACTGTATTGTCAGAAAGTAAGAATACTTAGAAATGGCGTTCAAATTCTGGAGAAATCAAGGAAAGAGAAAAAATACATGTTTCAAATTCTGTTCATAGTACATACATTGCTTGAAAAGCTACAAATAGCTCAAAAAACAGAAACTGATTTTCTTGACTTCTGGAAAACACAACATAGAAAGAATCAACAATATTTCAAAGAGAAAAAAAAAGCCATAACAAGCTAGCTGAATTCCACGTAACTGATTATTGTTCTGTTTGAAGTTAGGTTAGCAATACTCATAGACATGTTAACTTTCCAATGAAAGTTCTAAAAGCCTGCTTTTAGCTGAAAGGTACTTTATTTCCAAAGACATTAAGAATTTGAATTTGAGAGAATTCATCAGCCTCTCTTAATATTTCTTTTTCTTTTTAGGGTAAATTTGGACTCAGCCAGCTACAAAAAAAAACAAAAAAAAAAAA
>NW_003852648.1:743131-748021 GCF_000181295.1 Otolemur garnettii | reverse complement strand
AAAAAAAAAAAACAAAAAAAACCTTTTTTTTTTAGAAGAATTAAAATTATTACCAATAATGTATTTTAGGGCAGACCAATGTCCTATACGTTAGGAAAGATCATTGCTTTATAGGTGAGGACAGACCAATGCTTTATAATATTGGAACATATATATAACAATAACCCATACAAAATTAATCACCATTTCATATTTGACAATGTTTCCTAAACATTTTTAATATATCAAATAAGTTTAATTTATTTTACTAAGGTTTCAAGTGGTCTTAATATTTCAAAAAGACCAAATTTACAGTTGTGCTTTTTTGTTCTTTAGTTGGCCTGAGCCAAGTTTGAACTGCCATTCTCAGTGTACATGGTGGGAACTGCAACCACTGTGCCATGGGTGCCAAGCCCCAAATTTAGTTTTGATTTTGGAAGTTTTGGCAAATATCAAAGGCTTAAAACATTTGTTTAAACAAAATTACAAGCCAAATGATTTTAAAGGAAATACATAGTTACCTGGAGCACATGTAAATTCCTTCACAAATTTGTTTTATGAGTTTCATTTAACCGGCACAGACAATCTACAAACATTCTAAACTTTCTTTAACTTTTACCCTGCCTTTAACTTTCTTAAACAACCATTCTGCTTTAGGACAAATGACACAAGATTCTTTCCTTACACAATGCCATTTTCCTTCCTGTCTAATTTCTCTTACTCTCAACAATCCACTTTCCACAAAATAGGATCCCAGTTTACTATGAAGTCACCCATGCATTCAGACAAACTGATAAAGTTAAAAAGGCAAGAATATTATTCTTTGACAAAGACTCAGTTTCTGCAACAATTTAAACAATTAAATTATTACATTTTACAAATGAGAGACATTTATGAAAAAAACATTGATACAAGAGTTTCCCACTCAGGGCTGGACAGGGAACTCCCATTTTCAGGCTCAGGTGAGCTTAGATATAAGCATCCCATCTCCAGGCACAAACATTTTGCAGGCCATGTCCTCCAAGCCCTTAAAGATCATAAACAAAGCAGCCCCAAATATTTTGGATGGCTCCACCCTGACTAGGGAGCACACATTCTAATCCTCTCCCCAGACAAAAACTGCAGGAAAGACCTAATAACCTTGCCCAAGGTGAGGGGCTGCATTCATTCATTTTCTAGAACACCCATTAGGTTTGTAAAGATATTTTTCCATCTACCAAATCCTGGCCAAAATATCTCTCAGGGCCAATTATTCACCCCTAGACAAAAGACTCATGCAGGAAAACTCTGACATAGGCCTTCTCTCCCCTTCCAGATGCTTTTCACCTTGGAGACCTGCTGTGAATATGGATACAGCCCTTTCTGGCACAAGATTTACACTCTCTCCTTCAGATTTTCAAAGGCCATCCAGAGCTCACTGGACTGCCCAAACTGCAATACTTTCCAAGGCATGGCCCCTCTGCCAATAGCTCTGGCACACTCCACTCTCTCTACATGCCCCCCAGTCCAACAAAATCCTAAATTGAATGCACTTCAATTTATAAGAGACATTCTAACAGGCATGAGCAACTTGATTACTACCAGCTCCATCATAGTAAGAGATTTTAATACTCCTTTGGAAATCTTGGGTAGATCCTCCAACAAGAAGGTTAGCAAAGAAATCTTCAATTTAAAATTAACCATTCAGGGAGTGGTCAAGATGGCCGATAGGCACCAGTCTCCGACAGAAGCTCCTGTTCAGAAGAAAGGATAAAGTCCAGAGAAACACCCAACAAAGTCGAAAACTGGGAGCCCAGCTGAGAGAGAAGAGTGATTCCAGCAGGACACCTCTTCTGAGACAGACAGAGACTTCTAGAGGATGCTCCACAGGTACATAAATCTCTCCAAAGGAATAGCGCCCATCCCCTCCCCCAAGAAAGGTGTGCTTTTCCTTTGTTTCCTCTTCAACCACTCCTCTGAGACTTCTACAGGCCACGGATAAACTGAGGACCTATTCTCTCACTCCGCGAGTGAGAGCCGCCAACAGGGAAGTTCACTACCCTGGAGGAACCCAGTTGAGACTCGGAACACCCTCCCCAGGGCAGAAAAGTGGAAGCGGCGTTCGCTCTGCCATTTTGAGTTTCCAGTCCACTCTCCCTCCCCTTGCAGGCTGGGACAGGGAGAGGAGAGCCAGGAACGACATCCACCCACCCTTTCAAGACCAACCCCCTGTCCCAGTCCTTCACCAGGAGAACTCTTTGATCCACAGTTTCTGTGTGCAGACAGACCCCCCTCAGTCAGTGCATTCTGTGCTCAGCTGTCTCCCTGGCTGCTATCTGCACTTCCCGAGACCTTGGTGACCTTGGTGACCAGGACTGACTCCGAACAGGGAGGGCTGCACACCACACCAGGCATCCGCCTCCAGGGCTTTGGTGGCCCTTGACAGTGATAGACTTCTGCTGGGTCGGGTCACCGAGCTGTGCCCACCTCTCAGAGCCCTGCTGGCCCGCAGCTTCCATTGACTCCTGCCTCGGAGGGTCGCGCAGTCTGGCCAGCTGCTTGCTTGCCTCCAGGGCTTTGGTGACTGTCGAGGGCAATCAACTTCTGCTAGGGCAGGTAGAGCAACCACACGCTTGCCTCCTGGGGCTCTCTGGCCCTGGATCACCACCAGCCCCTGCCTAAGAGGGTCATGCCATTCCACCAATCGCGCTCCAGCTTCCAGGGCTTTGGTGACCAGGGAGGGCAATTGACTTCTGCTGGGTGGGTCTCCCAGTCTCGCGCCCACCTCCCAGGGTCTTGTCAGCTGGCAGTTGCCAGCAGGTCCAGTGGGGAAGGGTTGTGCCATCCAGCCAGCGGCGCGCATGCCCGCCTCTGGGGCTTGGCGAATTGCAACAGCAGCTGACTTCTGCTGGGGCAGGTCGCGCAGACGTGCGCCTGCCTCCTGGGACCTCCTCCCGCGATCACCGTGACCTCCCACCAGAGAGGGTTGTGCCATCCCGCCAGCTGCGTGCATGCCTCTGGGGCTTTAGTGGCTTGCAAGGTCAATTGACTTCTGCTAGGGCAGGTCGTGCGCCATTCTCAAGGGGCCTTGCCAGCTTGCTGTCGCCAGCAGCTCCTGCCTGGGAGGGTTGCTCCATCCCGCCAGCAGTGAACCTGTCTCTGGGGCTTTGGTAACCAGCAAGGACAACTGACCTCCACTGGGGCAGGTTGTGCCTGCCTCCCAGGGCCTCGACAGGTTACACTGACTCCTGTAGGGGTGGGCTGCATCACCCCGCCTGCTGGCCCCGCCTCCCAAGGTCTTGCTGGGTTGTACCCAGGAGAAAACTAGAAGAATTCACTGCAGAATGGTTTTAGGGACGGTTTCCAAAAGGTGCAAATTCAACATGGGATGGAATCAGCGGAAAAACTCTGGCAACCAGAATAACCAGAGTAGATTAACGTCCCCAAAGAAGGATGGAGTAGACACAATGGAAGACCCACTACATAAACAGATATCTGAAATGTCAGAAATTGAGTTCAGAATCTGGATAGGGAGTAAGATCAACAGGGTAGAGGAAAAGAGGGAGCTAGAATTTCAAATCATTCAAAGGCTGTCCCAGGAATTTAATGATTTCAAAGATAAAATGATCAAGTATTACAATACTCTGAAACAAGAGGTTGCAGATTTGAAGAGCACCGTTGAATGGACGAGGCAGAAGATAGAATCTCCGACACTGAAGACAAAGACTTTGAACGCACCCAGACTTCCAAACATTTTGACAGATGGAGAACAAAGAAAGATCTCTCACTCAGAGAGATCTTGGATAATTCGAAGAAAACTAATATTTGGCTCATAGGAATCCCTGAAGGTGACGAAGTTGCCTCACAAAACACAGAGGCTCTCCTTAATGAAATTATGAAAGAGAACTTTCCAGACATGCCAAGGGATCCTGAAATTCAGATAGCAGACAGCTTTAGAACCCCAGCATGACTCAACCCAAACAAGACATCCCCCAGGCATATCATAATCAACTTTACTAAAGTTAACATGAAAGAGAAAATCCTGAAAGCAGCAAGAAAACATTAACTTACAAGGGGAAGAATATTAGAATGACTGCAGATCTCTCTGCTCAAACCTTTCAGGCTAGAAGAGAGTGGTCATCAACCTTCAACCTCCTAAAACAAAACAACTTTCAACCCAGAATCCTCTATCCAGCTAAATTGAGCTTCATTTATGAGGGAGAAATTAAATACTTCAATGATATTCACATGTTGAAGAAATTTGCCATTACTAAACAAACCCTCCAGGATATCCTCAAACCTATTGTCCATAAAGACCAACACAATCCTCCACCACACAAATAAACCCACCCAGAAAATTTTGACTAAATTCCAATCTCCACAGTCACAAAAAGATCAAAGATGTCTAATGAACCTTCCAAAAACTCGACACCCAAAATTATTCCAGGATTATCAATAGTCTAAATAAATGTAAATGGCTTAAACTGCCCTCTAAAGAGACACAGGCTGGCTGACTGGATACAAAAACTCAAACCAGATATCTGTTGCATTCAGGAAACACACCTTATTTTAAAAGATAAGCATAGACTCAGGGTGAAGGGATGGTAATCCATTTTCTAGGCTAATGGAAAGCAGAAAAAAGCAGGTGTTGCAATACTATTTGCAGATACAATAGGTTTTAAACCAACAAAAGTGAGCAAGGACAATGATGGTTACTTTATATTTGTTAAAGATAGTACTCAATATGATGAAATTTCAATTATCAATATTTATGCACCCAATCAGAATGCACCCCAATTTTTAAGAGACACTTTAACAGACATGAGCAACCTGATTACTCCCAACTCCATCATAGTTGGAGATATCAATACCCCTTTGGCAGTGCTGGACAGATCATCCAACAAGAAGCTTACCAAAGAAATGCTAGATTTA
>NW_003852648.1:728047-735381 GCF_000181295.1 Otolemur garnettii | reverse complement strand
CTTTAACATTGTAATGAAAGTTTTAGCTATCACAATTAGGGAAGAAAAAGTGATCAAGGGTATCCATATAGGGTCAGAAGAGATTAAACTTTCACTCTTCGTAGATGATATGATTGTATATCTGGAAAACACCAGGGATTCTACTACAAAACTCTTAGAAGTGATGAAGGAATACAGCAGCATCTCAGATTACAAAATCAACACTCATAATTCCGTAGCCTTTACATATACCAACAATAGTCAAGCTGAAAAAAACAGTCAAGGACTCTATTCTGTTCAGGGTAGTGCCAAAGAAGATGAAATATTTGGGAGTTAACCTAACAAATGATGTGAAAGATATCTATAAAGAGAACTATGAAACGCTAAGAAAATAAATACCTGAAGATGTTAACAAATGGAAAAACATACCATGCTTATAGCTGGGAAAAATTAACATTGTTAAAATGTCCATACTACCCCAAACAATATACAATTTTAATGCAATCTCTTTTAAAGTTCCACTGTCATAGTTTAAAGATCTTGAAAAAATAATACTTCATTTTATATGGAATCAGAAAAAACCTCAAATAGCCAAGACATTACTCAGAAACAAAAACAAAGCAAATCACACTACCAGACTTCAGACTATTCTATAATTTGATAGTAAAAAAAACCAACACAGTACCGACACAAAAACAGAGAGTTAGATGTATGGAACAGAATAGAGAACCAAGAGATGAACCCAGCTACTTACCGTTATTTCAACTTTGACAAACTGATTGAAAACATTGAGTGGGGAAAAGATTCCCTATTTAAGAAATGATGCTGATTGAACTAGCCGGTGGCCTGTAGAAGACTGATACTGGACCCACACCTTTCACCATTAACTAAGATAGACTCTCACTGCATTAAAGATTTAAAATTAAGAAATGAAACTATAAAAATACTAGAAGAAAGCACAGGGAAACATCTTGAAGAAATTGGTCTGGACAAATATTTTATAAGGAGAACCTTCTGGGCGATTGAAGGAACATCAAAATATATGACTGAGACCTGATCAAACTAAAAAGCTTCTGCACAGGAAAGAACACAGTAAAGAACACAGTAAATAAAGCAAGCAGACAGCCCTCAGAATGGGAGAAGATACGTGCTTGTTATGTCTCTGACGAAAGTTTAATAACCAGACTCCACAGAGAACTCAAACGTATTAGCAAGAAAAGAACAAGTCCACCATCTCAGGGTGGACAAGGGACTTGAAGAGAAACTTCTCTGAAGATGACAGGCACATGGTCTACAGATATATGAAAAAATGCTCATCATCCTTAATCATCAGAGAAATGCAAATCAAAACTACTTTGAGATATCATCTAACACCAGTAAGATTAGCCTATATCAAAAAATCCCAAAATCACAGATGCTGGCATGGTTGTGGAGAAAAGAGAACACTTCTACACTGTTGGTGGGATTGCAAATTAATACATCCCTTTTGGAAAGTCATCTAGAGAACACTTAGAGAACTAAAAATAGACCTGCCATTTGATCCTATAATCCCTCTTCCAGGTATATATGGAGCAGATAAAGTCATGCTACAATAAAGATATTTGTACCAGCATGTTCATTGCATCCCAATTCACAATTGCTAGGTCATAGAAGAAGCCCAAGTGCCCATCAACCCATGAATGGATTAATAAATTGTGGTATATGTACACCATGGAATGTTATGCAGCCATAAAGAAGATGGATACTTTACCTCCTTTATGTTTACATGGATGGAGCTGGAAATTATTCTTCTTAGCAAAATATCTCAAGAATGGAAGAAAAAGTATCCAATGTACTCAACCCTATTATGAAACTAATTTATAGCTATCATAGGAAAACTATAACCCAATTGTAGCCCAAGAATACAGGGAAAGGGGAAAGGGAGGGCAAAGGAGGGGGGAGAATGGGTGGAGGGATGGTGATTGGTGGGATCACGACTATGATTTATCCCATAAGAGTACATGTGAATCTTACTAAATGTAGAATATAAATGTCTTAACACAACAACTAAGAAAGTGACATGACGGCTATGTTGGGCAATTGGATGAAAGTATTCCAAATTGTATACAGAAACAACCCACTGTACCCCATGATAGTATTAATGTACACAGCTATGACTTAATAAAAAATAAAAATGAATAAATAAAGTGAGGTTATACTCTTCCAGGATGATTTTCCTGTTCTTCTCAGAGGTTCCTGATGGCATTCATAGTATGGCCTCAACTTAACACAGTCACAGACTCTAAGCTTCTCGAGAGACCTGGATAACTTGCACCTGGGCTGAGCCCATGTGAGAGATGGCTTGCTTCATCTGTACTACTGTGAGGAAGGGCTGTGCTTTTCCTGTCTCAAGTATAAGGACTTTACCAGGGCCTTTCTTGTGGTAGGTGCTGGCCTCCAGGTTTATTCTCCTGAGCTTTGTAAAATTGTCAAAATTCCTTCTCAGATGATTTTATTTTATTTATTTATTTTTTTTTGCAAAAAAATTCCTTCTCAGATTATTTTATTTTATTTATTTATATATTTATTTATTTATTTTGGCTGGGGCTGGGTTTGAACCTTCCACCTCTGGTATATGGGGTCAGCGCCCTACCCCTTTGAGCCACAGGCACCACCCCAGATGATTTTCTCAGAATCAGCGAATGCTTATTTTGGAGGAGGGGGATGGCTGCAAATGACAGGCTTAGATCTATAAATTTCTGTCTCCTTTTCAACCTTGATTTTTAATTATTCACAACTTTGTCATCTTTCCACTGTCTTCAAGGAGATTTTAAAAATATTTCTTCTAGATTTCCTAGTATTCCTCAGTAGAAGGATCAGTTAAAGTTTCTTGTATTTCTTTAATAAAGGCAAACATCTGGCATCTTCATAAAGATAAAAAAAGAAGAAGAAATAAAAGAATAATTCAGATCAGTAAAACAAAAAATTGGTAATTGGTCAGACTAACCAGAAGCAGAAAAGTAAGTTATCTAATAACTTCAATGAGAAACAAAAAAGGAGAAATAAAAGATACCACAGAAACACAGCAGATTTTCAACTATTATGATAAACAACACTATGCCCAGGAATCTGAAAATTGAGAGGAAATAGACCAATACCTGGAATCACATCACCTTCCTAAACTCAATCAGAAACATTAGAAATTTTCAATAGACCTATATCAGGCACTGACATTACATCAAAAATACAAAATTCTCCAAAAAGGAAAAGCCCTGGACCAGATGGTTTCACACCAGAATGCTACCAAACATTCAAGGAGAAATTAGTACCTACATTCAATAATCTAACCACAATAAAGAGAAAAAAGGAATCATGCCTAATACATTCTACCATGAAAATATCACCTTGATTCCAAAACTGGGATAGCAACCAGCAAATATGAAAAACTATAGTACAATATCATTAATGAATATTGAGACAATAATATCCAATAAGATCTTAGCAAACAGGATCCAACTACACATTAAAAAATTACACATCATAATTGAGTAGGCTGTATCCCGGGGATGCAAGGTTGGTTCAACATAGGGAAATCAAAGAATGTAATTCACCACATAAAGAATATTAAAAGTAGGGCAGCACCTGTGGATCAAACAGTAGAGAACAAGCCCCATATGCCAGGGGTGGCAGGTTCAAACCTAGCCCAGGCCAAAAAAAAAACTGCAAAAAGAATATCAAAAGTAAAGACCATATGATTGTCTCAATTGATGCTGAAAAAAAATTTGACAAAATTCAGCATCTTTTTCTGACAAGAACACTTAAGAAAATAGGCATAGATGGGACATTTCCTAAATTGATAGAAGCCATTTACAACTACCTATTACCAATATCATATTGAATGGAATAAAGCTGGAGGCATTTCCACTTAGAATTGAATTGAGATATGAATGCTCACTGTTACTACTGCCATTCAATATACTGCTGATAGTCCTAGCCAATGTAATCAGGCAAGAGAAGATCAAGGGTATTCAATTGGGGACAGGAAAATCTTGCTCTTTGCAGATGACATGATCTTATACATGCAACCCCCCTGGGACTCAGCCATAAACCTATTATAGGAGATCAAGAAATATAGTAACATCTGGATATAAAGAATCAATGTCCAAAAATTAGTAGCCTTCATAATACACCAATAATAGGCTGAGAATCAAATAAAAAACCTACTACACATCACAATAGTGTCAAAGAAAATGGAATACCTGGTAATATATCTAACAATATACATGAAGGATCTCTATAAAGACAACTGTGAAACCCCAAGAAAAGAAATAGCAGAAGATGTTAAAAAATGGAAGAACATCCTATAATCATGGCTGGGAAGACTCAACCTTGTTAAAATGTCTATACTACCCAAAGAGATCTGCATATTTAATGCAATTCTCCTGGAAACACCAATGTAATATTTTAAATAATTTGAAAAAAAAGTATTTTGTTTCATATAGAACCAGAAGAAAGAAAAAAAAAACTAACAATACAATTCTTAGAAATAAATACAAATCTGGAGGTATCATATTACCAGACTTCAGGTTATATTACAGTTCTATAGTGATCAACTTTAGCTTGGCATTGGCAGAAAAATAGAGATATACATCTGTTGAATAGACTAGAGAACCAAGGGATGAACCCAGCCACATAACACCATCTGATCTTTGATAAACCAAACAAAAGTATGCACTGAGGAAAAGAATCACTATTTAATAAATGGTGCTGAGAGAACCTGCTAGCCACATGTAGAAGACTGAAATTGGAACATCTCTTGCCACTGACAAAAATTGTGTTGTGCTATATAAAAGATCCACATTTACAACACAAAACCAAAAATTCTAAAAGAAAGTTGAGGAAAACTCTTGACAGAATAGACCCGGGAAAAGATTTTATGAACAAGCCCCCCATGGCAATTGTAGCAACATCAAAAATAAATAATATGATTAAGCTAAAAATCTTCTGAATAGCTAAAGGTACCATAATTAAAGTAAAGAGACAGATTTCAGAGCAGGAGAAGATATTTAAATACTATGAATCTGACAAATAGCTGATTACTAGAATCTACAGACAACTCAAATTAACCAACAAAAAAGAGCAAACAACATCATTTATAAGGTGGGAAGAGAATTGAACAGAAACTTCACTGAAGATAATGGATAAATGGCCAATAAGCACGTGAACACAGGCTTATTGTCCTGAATCATGAGAGAAATGCAAATCAAATCCTATAGAGCTATCACCTAATTCCAGTGAGATTAGCCCACATTACAAAACCCCAAAACTGCAGATGCTGGTGTGGATGTGGAGAGAAGGGAACATTTTTGCACGCTGATGGGAATGAAAACTACTTCAACCTCTATGAAAAGAAGAATGGAAAAGTCTCAAATAACTTTGATCTCACAATCCAATTACTTGATATCTACCCAGAAGAAAAACAATAATTTACCACAAGGACATTTATACCAGAATGTTTATTACAGCTCAGTTCACAATTGCCAAGACTTGGAAACAATCCAAGTGCCCATCAATTCCTGAATAATTTAACAAACTGTGGTACAGGTATGCCATGGAGTACTATTCAGCTATAAGAAAAGATGGAGACTCTACATTTTTTGTGTTTACTTTGATGGAGTTGAAACACATTTTTCTTAGAAAATATTCAGAAGAATATAAAATTGCAAATTTGTAATCTATCAGTGTACAACAAACCACTACTAATTGAACTTAGTATAAGATTACAGGGACTACAGAAAATACAGAAAGTGTGATCCATTGGAACAAAACAGATCTTCAGAAAATAACCCTTAATAAATGGAGGTCTTTGCATTATCTAAAAAATAAATAAAAATAATCATCAATCATTTGTTTTGCTCCTTATGCAAAAACAAAACACAGAGAATAAGATCATCAAGATTATGCCTGAAAAAACTGAGATATTAAGGAAGAAATAAGAACTGCACAATGAACACATTTTACATTGAGAGCTAAAGAATGTAATATCTGAATTGAAATACTTACTAGAGATGTACAATTGCAGTCTTAATGAAGCAGAACAATTGGAAAAAATAAGATGCATTATTTATACATATTGATTGATGAAAGCTAAATTTTAAAAGAAAAACTGAAAGAAGAGTATAGAACTTACTAGACACAATAAAGATGATCAATATATTTAAGAAAGGCATTCTAGAAGCAGAATATGGAGGGAAAAATAATAGAAAGGTTATTTTGAAAACCAAAGAGCTAAGAACTTCTCAGATTTCAAAATGATAAGACAAAAAAAGACTACAAACTAAGAATCTTGGTTTGGGAAAATTTTACTTCCAAAACAAGAAAAACATACAAATTTCTCAAGATAAAAAATGTCAATGATGTTTTTATGAAATAATGTTCAGTAGTATTATAAAAATATAAACATAAAAGATTTCCTTTTTAAAGTAAATCTATACACAGATACATAATTCCCTACTGTTATAATAATGGTGCATTAAATTCAAAGTTCTGCTATGGAATTAAAAAATATTTAAATATTTGTTAAGATATATACACAATATAAATAGTATATAATGATAAATTGGGTCCATTTAGCAGAAATTTATAACACACAATGCAAAGATACACAAATGAAACATATATGGGTATATACAATAAATAGGTAAATAACTATATGCTTTCAAACTCCCAAATGCAGACAAAAGTGTGGACAGAAATGTACAAAGATATACTTAGCAAAATAATAATTCTAAGAGACTTTAAGACCTAATTTTCTTCTTTTTTATTATCTTTTTAAAAAATTTATTGTTAAATCATGTTTGTGTACATTAATACTATCATGGGGTACAGTGTGTTGTTTTCATATACAATTTGAAATACTTTCATCCAGTTGGCCAACATAGCCTTCATGTCATTCTCATAGTTGTTGTGTTAAGATATTTATAATCCACAATTAGAAAGATTCACATGTACCCTTATAAGATAAATCATAGTCATGATCCCTGAAATCCTCCTCCCTTTACCCATCCTCCCCCCCCTCCCCTCCCCTCTCTCTCTCCTTTCCCTGTATTCTTGGACAAAAATTGGGTTATAGCTTTCCTATGATGGCTAACAGTTAGTTTCGTAATAGGATTGAGTACATTGGATACATTTTCTTCCATTCTTGAGATACTTTGCTAAGAAGAATAATTTCCAGCTCTATCCATGTAAACATAAAGGAGGTAAAATCTCCATCTCTCTTTATGGCTGCATAGTATTCCATGGTGTACATATACCACAATTTATTCATCCATTCATGGGTTGATGGGCACTTGGGCTTCTTCCATGACGTAGTAATT
>NW_003852648.1:724884-726135 GCF_000181295.1 Otolemur garnettii | reverse complement strand
TTTTTCCTGGTTTGGGGATCAAGGTGATGTTTGCTTCATAGAATGTGTTGGGTAGTATTTCTACTTTTTCTATATTTTGGAAAAGGTTAAGTAGTATAGGTATTAGTTCCTCTTTAAAAGTTTGGTAGAATTCTGTTGTGAAGACTTCTGGTCACAGGCTTTTCTTTTTAGGAAGATTTAGTATAGTTGATTACTCTTTCAGAACTTGATATAGGCCTGTTCAACATTTGAAATTGATTCTGACTTAGTCTTGGAAGGTGGCATACTTCCAAGTATTGGTTGATTTCCTTCAGATTTTCATATTTCTGTGAATGAAGTTTCTTGTAGTATTCATGGAGAATTTCTTGAATTTCTGAGAGGTCTGTTGTAATTTCATCCTTACCATTTCTGATTAATGAAATTAGAGATATAACTCTTTTTTTCTTGGTTAGGTTGGTCAAAGACTTATCTATTTTATTGACCTTTTCAAAAAACCAACTTTTTGATTTATTAATCTGTTGTATAATCCTTTTGTTTTCAATTTCATTTAATTCTGCTCTAATTTTGGTTTTTTCTCTTCTGCTAGGTTTTGGATTGGAGTGTTCTTCTTTTTCCAGTTGCTTGAGATGTCCCATTAAGTTGTTAACTTCTTCTCTTTCCATTTTCTTGAGGAAGGCTTACAGTGCGATAAATTTCCCTCTTAGGACTGCCTTTGCAGTATCCCAAAGGTTCTGATAACTCATCTCTTCATTGTTTTTCAGTTCCAAGAATTTGGTAATTTCCTTCTTGATCTTGTCTCTGATCCAACTATCATGGAGCATAAGTTTATTTAGCTTCCACATTTTTGTTTGGGTCTGTGGATTTCTATTGTTGCTGAGTTCAACTTTTATTCCATGGTGGTCTGAGAAGATGCAAGTTATAATTTCTATTCTTTTAAATTTGCTGAGGTTAGACTTGTGACCTAGAATGTGGTCTATTTTGGAGTATGTTCCATGGGCTGATGAGTAAAATGTGTACTCAGTTTTATTAGGGTGAAATGTTCTATAGATGTCCGTTAAATCCAAATTCTGAATGGCTAGGTTTAGATCCAAGATTTCTTTGCTAAGCTTATTGTTGGAGGATCTATCCAGCACTGCCAAAGGAGTATTAAAATCTCTGACTATTGGAAGTATTTCAGATTTCATGTGAAAACCCTACACTGTACCCCAGAAGTGCATTAATGTACATAGTTACCATTCAATAAAAAAAAAAAAATCTCTGACTATGATGGAG
>NW_003852648.1:722623-724781 GCF_000181295.1 Otolemur garnettii | reverse complement strand
AAATCTCATCGTATTGAGTATTGCCCTTAAAAAATATAAAGTGGTCATCCTTATCTGCGAATAAAATTGCAACACCTGCTTTTTTTCTGCTTTCCATTAGCCTGGAATATAGATGACCATCCCTTCACCCTGAGTCTATGCTTGTCTTTCAAAATAAGGTGAGAGTCTTGTATGCAACAGATATCTGGCCTGAGTTTTTTTTATCCACTCAGCCAGCATGTGCCTCTTTAGAGAGCAATTTAAGCCATTCACATTGATTAAGAGTATTGATAAGCCTGGTATAATTTTGGGTATCGAGTTTTTTGAAAGTTCAGTGGGCATCTTTAATCCTTTTGCCACTGTGGAGATTAGAATTTGATCAAAATTTTTTGGGTGGGTTTATTTATGTGGTGGAGGATTGCCCTGATCATTATGAAGGATAGGTCTGAGAATGTCCTTGAGGGCTGGTTTAGTTATGACAAATTGCTTCAACATGTGAATGTCATTAAAGTATTTAATTTCTCCATCATAAATGAAGCTCAGCTTAGCTGGATACAGTATTCTGGGTTGAAAGTTATTATCTTTTTTTTTTTTTTTGAGGAGATTGAAGGTTGATGATCACCCTCTTCTGGCCTGAAAAGTTTCAGCAGAGAGATCTTCAGTCATTCTAATATTCTCCCCTTCTAAGTTAAGGTTTTCTTGAGTCTAGCTGCCTTCAGAATTTTCTCTTTCATGTTAAATTTATGATATGCCTGGGGAATGTCGTCTTGTTTGGGTTGAGTTGCACTGGGGTTCTGAAGCTGTCTGCTATGTGAATTTCAGGATCTCTTGGCATGTCTGGAAAGTTCTCTTTCATAATTTCATACAGAAGAGCCTCTGTGTTTTGTGAAGCAACTTTGTTGCCTTCAGGGATTCCTATAAGGTGAATATTATTTTTCTTCGAATTATCCCAGAGCTATCTGAGTGAGTGATCCATTTTTGCTCTCCATTTCTCTTCATCTATGAGTGTTTGGGTGTGTTCAAAAGCTTTGTCTTCAGTGTCAGAGATCCTTTGTTCTGCCTGGCCTATTCTGTTACCAAGGGATTCTACCGTATTTTTCAGATCTTTGAGGGCTGCAACCTCTTGCCTCAGTGTTTCATAATCTTTGGTCATTTTATCTTTGAAATCATTGAATTCTTGAGAGAGCTTTTGAATAATTTGAAATTCTAATTCCCTCCTTTCCTCCATTCTGTTGATCTTATTTGCTATCCAGATTCTGAACTCAATTTCTGACATCTCATCCATCTTTTTATCAAAGGGATCTTCAATTACATCTACCCCATCCTTCCTTCGGGGAGTTGATCTACTCTGGTTGTTCAGGTTACCAGAGTTTTTCTGCTGATTCTGCCGCATGCTGAATTTGCACCATTGGAAGACCATCCCTAAACCATTCTACCAGTGGCTGCCATGGGAGATGATGCCAGCTTTCTCTGGTTGTCCAGAGGGACAGGGCATATCTGCCTGAAAAATCCTCAGGGGTGTGAGCCTTATTTTTCCCGCTACTATAGCTGTTGCTCTTCCCCTTAGGATATTGCCACTCCAGTGCGATTCCCTCTCGACTGACTGTCCTCTTGCAGTTCTTGCACCACTGGGCCAAACGCAAGACTCAATCTGTGCTTGGTGTATGCTGGGGAGCTCTGGGGGAGTGAGGCCAACCAGCAGGCAGCGTGAGGGGACATGCTGGCTGGCTGGATCAGTCCTCGGTGCATGGCACTGGGGTCCCCCGTCAGGTGGAAGACCAGCTGGCAGGCACCTGCAGAAGGGGATAGGCTGGCTGGATGCCTGGTTGGCTGAATTAGCCCTCCGTGCACAGCACCAGGGAGCCCCCAGATTCTTGTATTTCTTATTTTATTTCATTCTTTTCTAACTTTGGTTATTTCTTTTCTTTATCTTCCTTCCTTTTCTTTTCTTTCCCTTCCCTTCCCTTCTCTTTCTTTTCTTTTCTTTTCTTTCTTTGTCATTTTTCCTTTTACAGTTTCTTGTGATGTCCCATTAGGTTTTTCAATTGCTCTCTTTAAGTTTTCTAGATGAGGGGGGCGGAGCCAAGATGGCGAACTGCAGCCAGCTTTTTACAGAAGCTCCCGTCCAGAAGGAGGCTGAAAGGACAGAACCTTAGCAAAGTAGCTGATGGTTTGGAGC
>NW_003852648.1:702463-715689 GCF_000181295.1 Otolemur garnettii | reverse complement strand
AAGGCTGTGTTGACCAGTTGATGGAAGTATTTCAGATTGCATGTGAAAACCCCACACTGTACCCCAGAAGTGCATTAATGTACATAGTTACCGTTCAATAAAAAAAAAGAAAAAAAAAGAAAGAAAGAAAGAAAGAAAGAAAGAAAGAAAGAAAGAAAGAAAGAAAGAAAGAGTTACTTGTGACATAGTCATTGAATGAAGAATAAATTAAATTTAGTGTTTCTGGAAAAAAAAAAGTTTTCTAGATGAAAGCATCTAATGTTATAAATTTCCCTCTTAGGATTGCCTTTGCAGTATCCCACAAATTTTAATAGCTTATGGCTTAATTATCACTTTGTTCAAGAAATCTAATGATTTTCTTCTTAATCTCATCCTTAACCCAGCTGTCTTCCAGCAAAAGATTGTTTCATTTCTATGACTTAATGTGGGTATGAATATTTCTGTTGGTGTTGAGTTCTATTTTTATTCCATGACGGTCTGAGAAGATACACAGTATAATTTCCATTCTTTTAAATCTGTTGAGGTTTGATTTGTGTCATAATATATGATATATTTTGGAAGATGATCTATGGTCTTATGAGGAAAAATGTGTATTTTGTTTTATTAAAATGAAATGTTCTGTACATGTTAATTAAGTCCATTTTTTCTAGGGTCATGTTTAAGTCCATTACTTATTATAGTTTTTGCTTGAAGGAATTGTCCAGTACTATCAGAGGAGTATTGAAATATTCAACTATTATGGAGCTGGGCAATATCATATCGTTCAGATTATACAACATTCCTTTTTTATATCTAGGAGCATTTAGATTGTGTGGACAGATGTTAACAATTATAATCTCTTCATGTTGTATAGTTTCCTTGCTCATTATATAGAGTCCATTGTCTTTTATTATCTTTCTTCATTTAAATACAGTTGTATCTGCAAATAAGTTTGCAACCCCTGCTTTTTTCTGATTTCTATTTTCCCAGAATATTATTTTCTATCTTTTCACCCTAAGTCATAATTTATCCTTAGAAGTTATATACATTTCTTGGAGACAGGATATGTATGTATTTATCCAGTCAGCCAGCTCATGTCTCTGTAGTGGGAAATTCAAGCCATTCACATTTGTTGATAGAATTGATAGGTATGGTGGGGTTTTTTTTCTTGTTTTGAGGACATCTGTTGCTTCATTTTATCCCTTGTGCAACTGGGGAAGCTATGCTTTGTTCTCAAATTTCTGGGTGTTTATACTTTGGTGATGGACCGTCATGCTGGTGAGTATGAAGAATGGGTCTGAGTACTTCTAGTAGAGCTGTTTTGCTACCTCTATTTTTATGCTACTACCATGCTTCCCAGAGTAGGTCATCTTAGAGTAGGAATGTCTCTCTCCAAGTTATAGGAGGGGAGGTAGGAGACACTGGAAATAGACACCAAGGGCAGGAAAAGGGTCCCTCTTACACCAAGAAAGAGCCAGCAGAATCTACACAATGCCAAAGTTAGTGCTACATAGCAACAATTTCCTCTTTTGACTTTAGATAGATTGCACTTGGCTTGCACAAGGTAGAGGTCTCTCAGACATCTTGTTAAACACACTGACCTTTGCAGGGGTATTCCATCAAGCAACTAGAGAGTGGGGAGGATGGGTTGTGGACTCAGGATTCCAGAGAATAATTTGTTCACTTTTGCACCAGACAGCTTGAGGACCCAGAGGTGACAATTCATAGCCATAGGAGAAGGGGGATTTCATGGTTCTCAAAGAGGTCCTTTGTTCCCTGCTCACTCACAGAAAACCCATGGCAGTCCCCCCAGTTAGGGGGCTTCTCCCTTCCCCTTTGGAAACAGGTACATTCAGTTTAGTTTTTTCTTTCCTGATCTATGTTCTCTTCCATCTTCTTTCTCACTCTCACAGTTCGTCTCAGTGGGGATAATGTATACCTTGGTTTTTTCTTTCTGTTCAACTTCCCTATTTTAATTTCTTCAAGTTTACTTCTGTTTAACTTTTCTCCTTCTGGACAGGAGCTTTTGGTGAAAGCTGCCTCTAGTTGTTCATCTTTCCCCCTCCTAATATGTTGCAATTTCATGTGACAGTACTCATCTCTAAACATTGTTTAGTGTGATTAAAAATTTCACCATAAATAAGCCATTTATTCATTTCCAATGTAATTCTCTGTTTATTTGCCTCTATGGATAAAAAATACCTCTAATATGTTTGGAAGTTAACATGTTTCTTTTCTTGGTTTGTGGTCAAAAGTTGTTTGATTCTGCCTATATGAGTATTTATGAAAATTGTTATAACTTCAGCAATTTATTTATTGATGAATATGTATTACATTTGTGAGAGAGAAATACTTTTGTAATTTAAAGGGAAGTTTTGAAAAGTTTCATAAGTGTTTCTTTAAGATATTATTTGTATTCTAATTATTTTAAAATAATACAAAATTTACAATTTGCAATTTAATTATTCTTATCAGTTATGCTAACTATATTTACAGTATTATGCAATGTATGTCTTCCATGTACACATCTTGTAAGATTAAAATCAATAATATAAAACAAATATCTATTTTGCCATTTCCTAATCCCTGACAAATATCATTCTTTTATTTTTTCCAAGAATGTACCTATAACAAAAATATCATATAAATATATATAAGTGTAATCATACAGCATCTGTATATTTGTGACTGACATTTAATTATACATATTGTCAAGTTATATATCTTAATTGCATATATTACAAGATTATCTGCTTTTGAGAAATAATCCATTATATTTATATTTGTTTGATATTATATTTATATTTATTTTATATTATATTTACAATTGTATTTGTTGGCAGGGGAAATTTGGATTGTTTTCATCTTCTGGATTTTGTGAATGTTGGTGTAAAGAATATGGGTTTGTAAATGGCTATAGACAATATATGCAAGAATTTATGCCTTGCTTTTTCTGATTTATTTGTCTAGTTGCCCACCTTTTCCTGGTACAAAACTATTTTGATTATTATAGCTTTTTAACATTTTGAAATCAGAAAGTGTGGTGCCTATAACATTGTTTCTCTTTCAAATGATTGTTGAGATCTTTGTGGTGCCTTGGGATTCCATATGATTTGGGGGGTGGTTGTTTGTATTTTTGCAAAAAAAAATGGGAGTTTTGAAAAAGATTGCATTTAATCAGCACATCATTTTGAGCAATATACCCATCTTCTCATCATTAAGTCTTTCAGTGCTTGACCAAGAGTATGTTCAAGACTACATTGTTTATTTCCATATATTAGTGGATATATTTCTGTTCTTCTGTCATTGATTTATATTTCTATTACATTTTGATCAGACATGAAAGAGTATAAAATTTTCATTATTAAAATTGTTTGAGATTTTTTGTGACCAAACAGGTGGTCTTCCCAGGAAAATGTTTTATGAGCTATAGAGAAGATTGGATTTTCTGCTATTTTTTATCTGTATAACCCTGTTAGTCCTAATTGCTTTATAGTATTTTCAAATGCTGTTTTCTTACTGATAATCTCACTGAATGTATTATTTATTACTGAAAGTGGAATGTTTAAGTATTTATTATATAGCTTCTTATTTCTTGCTGCAATTCTGTCAATGTTTCCTTTTAACTTTGTGACCTTTCATTCAACAGAAAAATATGTGTATATAATAATATGCATACATAAAAATTATTTATAGTTCCAAATGAACGGTGTTTTTATTAATGTCTTTTGTCTCTTGTTACAGTATTTAAAGTATGTTTTTAAAAATATAATATTTTTGACATAAAATGTAATATGCCTAACATATTTGTGACCCTCTCAGCTCTCATAATGTTAACATCTGTTTTGTTTTGTTTTTTTCTATCTTGCCAATTTTAGTACATTGTTTTTATTAGAATTTGAGACTCTTGTACACAATATGGTTGAATTTTTAGTCCCTTTATTCAATGCATGTCTTTTAAGTGGAACATCTACTGCATCAATTTTATATAATTTTTAAAATTTTTTTATTAAATCATAACTGTGTACTATAATGCATTTATGGGGTACAATGTCCTGATTTTATTTACAATTTGTAATACTTACATCAAATTGGTTAACATAGCTTGTACCTCACTTAATTATTTTGTTAAGACATTTATACTCTATTCTTAACAGATTTAACATGTACCCTTGCAATATGCACCATAGGTGAGGTCCCACAAATTACTGTCCTGCCCCCAACCTTCTCCCTCCACTCCTTTTCCCTTCCTCTCCCCTTATTCATCCTGAGCTATAGTTATGTTTTATCTTTTTTATGAAAGTGTGGGTTACTATATATTGGTTTCATAGTAGTACTAAGTACATTGGGTATTTTTACTTCCATTCTTGTGATACTTTACTAAGAAGAATATGTTCCAGTTCCATCCATGTAAACATAAAAGAGGTAAAGAGTTAAAGTCTCCATCTTTTTAAGGCTGCATAATATTCCACAATATCCATACACAACAATTTATAAATCTATTCATGTGTCAATGGACACTTGGGCTTCTTCCATGTCTTGGTAATTATGAATTGGGCTGCAATAAACATTCTGGTACAAATATCTTTATTGTGCAGTGATTTTTGGTCTTCTGGATATATATGTAATAGAAGAATTGTAGGATTGAACAGAAAGTCTACTTTTAGTTCCCTAAGTATTCTCCAAACTTTGTTTCAAAAGGAATATATTAGATTGCATTCAAACCAGCAGTATAGAAGTGTTCTCTTTTTTTCACATCCACACCAACATCTGTAGTTTTGGGATTTTGTTGTGTGGGTTGCTCTTATGGAGTTAGATGATATCTCAAAGTGGTTTTGATTTGCGTTTTTCTGATGATCAAAGATGATGAGCATTTTTTCATGTGTCTGTAGTCCATGCACCTGTCTTCCTCAGCAAATCTTCTGTTCAAGTCTCTTGCCCCAGATGAAATGGTTTCACTGGTTCTTTTCTTATGAATAAGTTTGAGTTCTCTGTGGATTCTCGTTATCAAATGTTTGTTAGAAACATGACCTGCAAATATCTTCTCCCATTCTGAGGTCTCTCTGCTTGTTTATTTACTGTGTTCTTAGCTGTGCAGAAGATTTGTAGTTTGATCAGAATTCAGTTTTATGTGTATTTTTTTTTTTAGTTGCTTCAATTGTCTGGGGAGGTCCCCCTCATAAAATTTTCTCCCAGGCCAATTTATTTAAGTGTTTTTCCTGCACTCTCTCCAAGAATATTTATAGTTTCATATCTTAAGTTTAAATCTTTCATCCAGGGAGAATCAATTTTTGTTAATGGTGAAAGGTGTGGGTCCATTTTTAGTCTTCTACAAGTCTCCAGCCAATTCACCCAGCACCATTTGTTAAATAGGGAATCTTCCCCCCAATTTATGTTTTTGATAGGCTTATCAAAGATCAATGACAATAAGTGTCTGGGTTTATCTCCTGTTCCTCTATTCTGTTCCATACAGCTACCTCTATTTTTATGCTACTACCATGCTGTTTTGATCAATATAGATTTATAGTATAACCTGAGTCTGGTAGCATGATTCCTCCTTAGTTTTTTTTTTTTTATTTATTAGTAATGTCTTTGCTGTTCGAGGTTTTTTTCTGATTTCATATTAAAAAGTACTATTTCTTCCAAATCTTTAAAGTATGACAGTGGTGCTTTAATAGGGATTGCATTACATTTGTATATTGCTTTGGGTAATATGGGCATTTTATCAATGTTGATTCTTCCCAGCCATGATCATGGTATGTTTTTCTATTTGTTAGTATCTTCAGTGATTTCCTTTCCCAGAGTTTCATACTTCTCTTTATAGAGATATTTCACATCATTTTTTATGTAAATTCTCAGAGATTTCATCTTCTTTGGGACTACTGTAAAAGGAATAGAGTCCTTGACTATAGTTTCAACTTGATTATTGTTGGCATATTTAAAAGCTACTGATTTGTGAGTATTAATTTTGTATTCTGGGACACTGCTGTATTCCATAATTACTTCTAAGATTTCTGGAGTTGAGTTCCTGGGATTTTCCTGACATAGGATCATATCATCTGTGAAGAGTGAGAGTTTGATCTCCTCTGACCCTATTTGGATACCCTTGATCACTTTCTCTTGCCTGATTGTGGTGGCTAAGGTTTCCATTACTAGGTTGAATAACAGTGGAGGCAATGGGAATCCCTGCCTAGTTCCTTATCAGAGTGGAAATGTTGTCAATTTTGCTGCATTCAATGATAGTGCCTGTGTGTTTTCTGTAGATGGTCTCTATCAGTTTAAGAAATGTACCTTCTATGAGGTGTGACCTGTGGCTCAAAGGAGTAGGGCGCCAGCTCCATATACTAGAGGTGGTGGGTTCAAACCTGCCCCTGGCCAAAAACTGCAACCCCCCCCCAAACAAACAGACAAAAACCAGAAATGTACTTTTATGCCTATTTTCTTAAGTATTCTGATCATTAAAGAATGCTGAATATTATCAAAAGCTTTTTCTTCATCAACCGGAGAATCATATGGTCTTTGTTTTTTATTTTGTTTATATGATGTATTATATTTAAAGATTTATGTATGTTGAACGAAACTTGAGACCCTGGGATAAAATCAACTTGGTCATGGTATATAATCTGTTTGATGTTTTGCTGGATTCTGTTTGCTAGAATCGTATTGAATATTTTTGCATCTATATTTACTAAAAATATAGGTCTACAATTCTCTTTCATTTTTAGTCTTTTCTTGGTTTGGGGATGAGGGTGATCATTGCTTTGTAGAATGTGTTGGGAAGTATTCCTTCTTTTTCTATGCTTTGGTAAAATTTATGTAATATAGGTACTAGTTTCTCTTTAAAAGTTTGGTAGAATTCTGATGTGTAGCCCTCTGAGGGCTAGAGTTGTCTTTTTTAAGAGCTTTCCTAGAGTTGTCTTTTTAAAGAGCTTTCCCAGAGTTGTCTTTTTCAAGATTTTTCATATATTTGAAGCTGTTTCAGTGATTGGTATAGGTCTATTCGACATTTTCAATTCTTTCTAGATGAGTCTAGGAAGGTGGCATGCTTCCAAGTATTTGTCTATTTCCTTCATATTTCCATATTTCTGAGAATAGAGATTTTTTATAGTATTCAATAAGGAGGTTTTGAATTTCTGAGATGTCTGTTATTTTTCCTTTATCAATTCTGATTGATGATATTAGGGATTCTAATTTTCTGTTTCTGGTTAGGTTAGGCAAAGTTTTATAAATTTTGTTTATCTTTTCAAAAACCAACTTTTTGATTTATTGATCTTCTGAAAGAGTCTTTTGTTTTCAATTTCATTTAATTCTGCTCTAATTTTGGTTATTTATTTACTTCTGCTGGGTTGGGGGTTGAAATAGTCTTCCTTTTCCAGTTGCTTGAGTTATTTCTTTAAGTTGTTGACTTCCTCTTTTTCTGTTTTCTTGAGGAAGGCTTGCAATACTATAAATTTCCCTTAGGACTGCCATTGCAGTATCCAACAGGTTCTGATAATTTATGTCTTCATTGTCTTTTTGTTTCAAAAATTTGGTAATTTCCAGGCAGCACCTGTGGCTCAAAGGAGAAGGGCACCAGTCCCATATGCTGGAAGTGGCAGGTTCAAACCCAGCCCCAGCAAAAAAAAAAAAAAAAAAAAAACCTGCAAAAAAAATTGTTACTTTCCTTCTTAATCTCATCTATAACCCAGCTATCATTAAGCATAAGGTTATTTAGTTTTCATATCTTTGTTTGAGTATACAGATTCCTGCTGTTGTGGAGTTCAATTTTTATTCCATGATGATCACAGAAAACACAAGGAATTATTTTTATTCCTTTAAATTTGCTGAGTTTAGACTTGTGACCTAAGATGTAATCAATTTTGGAAGATGTTCCACAGGCTGATAATAATGTGTATTCAGTTTTGTTAGGAGGAAATGTTCTATAGATGTCTGTTAAGTCCATTTGTTGTAGAGTCACATTTAAGTCCAAAATTTATTAGTTTAGGTTTTTTCCTGAAGGATCTATCCAACACTGCCAAAGAGGGTATTAAATTCTCTGACTATTTTCATGCTGGAGGACATAAAATTTTTCACGTCTGTTAGGATTTCCCTTATAAATTAAGGAGCATTCCTGTTGGGTGCATAAGTGTTAATAATTGAGATCTCTTCATATTGAGTGTTTCCCTCGACAAATATGAAGGGACCATGTTAATCTTTCCTAAACTTTGTCAGTTTAAAGCCTATTGTATCTGTGAATAAAATTGTAATCCCTTCTTTTTCTCTGATTTCCATTTGCCTCAATTATAGATGTTCATCCCTTCACCCTGAGCCTATTTTTATCCTTTAAGGTAATATGAGATTCTTGTATTCAGCAGATATCTTGTCTGAGTTTATGTATCCAGTCAACCTATACCTCTTTAGGGGATAATTAAAACCATTCACATGGATTGAGAGAATTGATAATCCTGGTAGTGTTTTGGGGTGCTATGCTTTCAAATGTCTAGTGGACATTTTTAATACTTTCACCACTGTGGAAGTTGGTTTTGTTCAAAAATTTCTGAGTGAGCTTAATTTGGTGGTAGAATATTGTGCTGGTAATTGTGGAATATGGGTATGAGAATATCCTACAGAGCTGGTTTAGTTGTGGGAAATTTCATCAATATGTGTATGTCATTAAAGTATTTGATTTCTTCATCACAAATGAAACTCAGCTTTCTGGATACAGGATCCTAGGCTGGAAGCTGTTTCATTTTAGGAGATTGAAGTTGATGACCATCCTCTTCTGGCTTGAAGTTTCAGCTGAGATATCTGCAGTGATTCTATTATTCTTCCCTTTGTTAGTTATGATTTTCTTATGTCTGGTAGCTTACAAAATTTTCTCCTTCATGTTAACTTTGACAAAGTTAATTACAATGTGTCTAGGAGATGCTTTATTTAGATTGAGTAGTTCTGGGGTTCTGATATACTCTGCTATCTGAATTTTAGTATCTCTTGCCATGCTTGGGAAGTTCTCCTCAATTATCTCTTGAAGTAGAGCATCTGTGCCTTTTGGAACATCCTCTTCTCCTTTAGGAATTCCTGTAAGGTGAATGTTTGCTCTTTTGGAGTGGTCCCACAACTCTCTCAGGAAATGATCTGCTTTTGCTTTCTACTTCTCTGCCTTTTTGAGCATTTGAGAGCATTCAACAGCTTTGTCTTCAATGACAGAGATCCTTTCTTCTGCCTGCTCCATTCTGTTACTGAGGGATTCTACTGTATTTCTCAGTTCTTTGAGGACTGCAATTGTGTATAAATTCTTGGATATTTTGTCTTTGAATTCATTGATTTCTTGAGATACCTTTTGAACTACTCCTTGAATTATTCCTTGAATTTCTAATTCTAACTTTACTTCCATTCTAGCAATGGTATTTGCCATCCATATTCTGAACTCCATTTCTGATATTGCAGTCATTTGTTTATGAATGACATCTTCTGATGTGTCTTTTTTTGTTCTTCCTCGGGGGAGTTGATCTACTCTGATTATTCATGTTGCCAGAGTTTTCCCACTGATTCCACCCCATGATTATTTTTTACAGTTTAGTTAGAGAAACTCTTAAGGTGAAATTGGATTGAGTACTCCTGGAGTTGTAATTAACCATCCCTTTTCTAAAAAGCTGGGACTAATGACTGTGGCTTTTCACCTACATCTTTACAAAGATTATGTTCAGAACTGCAGTCTGAGATTCTGGGGATCTGATTGATGTGATGGGGCTAGGTGGCTCTGTCTAGTATTCAGCTAGTCTGTATCAAATCCTAGTGAATCAGTGGCTTTGGGCTGAAATCTTAACTGGAGAGAAATATAAACAACTAAGACACACACCCCCAGCAACAAGTGGAAGAGGGTAATCAGACCCTATCACTACAACACAACCAGGGCTCAACCTTGGAGGATCCCTGGGTGACTGGCCCAGGTCAAAAGTTCCAAATGAATTGTCTTGGTCAGCACATTTGTTGATCAAGTGGGAGAGTGCAAAATTTCTCTAGCAACTAGACAGCAGCTAGTCCACTGGCAGGTCAAGTGTGACTCATTCCAGTGGTCCACAGAGTCAGAAAGGCCCACCCAGCCAAAAAATTAGTCCACGGAGGCTGGTGCCTTCTTCCCCACCTTGCACCTCCACCATGCCCAGACACTAGTAACCCTGCAGGGCTATGGCCTAGTTTACTCCAGTGAGCAAATGCACCAGGGATTTGCATCTACCAGAGTCAAAGGGGAGTCAATGCCTTCTCAGCCAGGCTGCTATACTCTGCCACCATCTGGCAGGGGCAGCTGAAGCCTGATTCCCTCTGGTGCTCACTGTAATCTGGAGAGTGTTTCACCTGAGTTCATTCCAAGCCAGGGATTAATGATGCAGTGAACGTTTTTCTCCCTTAGAAACTATACCTCTGCTCTAGCCATACTGCTCTTCTGGTACCCCTGCAAGGTGAGGTCCAGCTTCTGGCAGTCCATGGAATTGGGGAGATGACAATCTGAAATTTGACTCGAGCAGAATCACACCACTATCACTACTGCTGTGTGGCAGGTGCCTCTGTGCAGGTTTTTGCACCTTTGTGTGGGTTCCTGAGCCTCCACCCACCATACAACTTCCCTCATCTTTAACCACCACTGATATGCACTTTCCTGGTGCTGTGCCAGTAACTCTCCCACTTGCACCTCTCACTACTTCTACTCAATTCACAGTTTCAGCACAGCTGTGCGGCTGCAGCCCATGCAATGCACAGTCCTGGCAAAGAACTGGAGACTCAGGTCACTGCAGGGGGTGGGCTTCCAGACTTCCAGGCAAGGTGGGAATGGTGGACTTGGAGTTCAAAATGGCAGGGAAAATATTTGTTCAACTTTTATGCTGATCAAGAGAATCCCCAGGTTCACAGCCGGGTCTCTCTGGAGGAGACCCAATCTTCAGCAACTCTCTCCCGTGGGGTGAGACAAGATGTGTCTGTCCACTGGTTGCTCATAGCTATCACACAGCAAGCCCCTCTCATGAAGGAGAGGATAGACTCTCATCCTCTTTCGGTTGGATTTTGTACCTGAAATTTGCTTCCTTAGATTCACAGCTTGCCTCAGTAGGAATGACAGGCAGTTATCAGTGCTCTCTCTCAGCTCTGTTCTCAACCTTCAGCTTTATTGGGTCCTTTCTGGACATTATCTCTCTCTTTGGATAAGAGCTTCTGTTGAAAGCTGGCTCTAGTCAGCCATCTTCTCCCTCTCCCCAAATTTATGTAATTTTAAAAGGGAAAGAACTTACTCTTTCCTATGATTAATTGTTTTCTATAAGTCACTACTTTCTCTTTTGCTCTCTTGATGTCTTTTGTGTGACATTGACTTTGAGGGACATATTATATTTTCAAATTTTCTTTTCTGTATCTCTAAAAATATTTTTTATATTTATCACGAGAATTTCTTAAAATCTTTTGAATTTATAACATATATCAAAATGTTACAACTTAGAATCTGTTCCATATAATTTTTTTTGTCTGTCCATTTTTATGGCACAATTAAAATGTTTTACGCACTACTATAATACCACAAGTTTTTTTTTTTGTATTTGCATATCTAAAATGGAGACTTATATATTTTCTTGTGGAAGACAGAAACCAGTCTTTTGAAAGGCCACAGAAGGGTAGATGCATGAAAATATGTGTCCCTAATTTTATTCTCTATTGAAGGAGAATTCAGGACATGAGATTTTAGTACTGGAGCCATTACTATTTATTAGGGAGGAAGGAGGTATTTGGTGGGAAATGTAATAAACTTTCTTTGACTTCTATGTAATTTTTGGTATTGTGCACATTTGCTGTGCTATAAACTCTTTTTTTTTTAGTAATACTTCTTTTTTTTTTTATTAAATGATAGCTGTATACATTAATGCAAACATGGAGTACAGTGTAGTGTTTTCATATACATTTTGAAATACTTTCATCAAGCTGGTTCACATAAATTTCATGTCATTTGCATAGTCATTGTGTCAAAACATTTACATTCTAGTTCTAGAAAAGTTCACTTGTACCCTTGTTAGACAGAAATATAGGTGATCTTTCCAGTCACCCTCCCACCACCCAGCCACCCTTCTCCCCTTCCCTTCCCCACCCCCTCCCCATATTCTTGGGCTAGAATTAAGTTGTTTCTTTCATTTGAGAAGTATATATTAGTTTCATAAACGGGCTGTGTACATTGGATACTTTTTCTTCCATTCCTGTGATACTTTGCTAAGAAGAACATTTTCCAATTTCATCCATGTAAACATGAAGGAGGTAAAGTCTTCGTTTTTCTTTAAGGCTGCATAGTATTCCATGGTGTACATATACCACAGTTTATTGATCCATTCGTGGATTGATGGGCACTTGGGCTTCTTCCATGACCTGGCAATGATGAATTGTGCTGCAATAAACATTCTGATGCAAACATCTTTATTGTAATGTGATTTTTTATCTTCTGGGTATATACCTAATAGTGGAATTGTAGGATCAAATGGCAGGTCTATTTTTAGTTAACTAAGTGTTCTCCAGATTTCTTTCCAAAAGGAACGTATTAAATTGCATTCCCACCAGCAATGTAGAAGTGGTCCTTTTTCTCCACATCCACGCCAGCAACTCTGGTTTTGGGATTTTGTGATATGGGCTAATCTTACTGGAGTTAGGTGATATCTCAAAGTAGTTTTGATTTGCATTTCTCTAATGATTAAGGATGGTGAGCATTTTTTCATATATCTATGGGCCACACGCCTATCTTCTTTGGTGAAATTTCTTTTCAAGTCCTTTGCCCACCTTGCAATGGGATCACTTGGGTTTTTTGTTTGTTTGTTTTTTGTTATGTTAATAAGTTTGAGTTATCTATGGACTCTGATTATTAAACCTTTATCAGAGACATAACCTGAAAATATTTTCTCCCACTCTGAGGGCTGTCTGCATGCTTTACTTACTGTGCTTTTGGCTGTGAAGAAGCTCTTTAGTTTAATCATGTCCCAATAGTGTATTTTTGATGCTGCTTCTATTGCCTGTGGGGTCCGTCTCATAAAAAATTGGCCCAGGCCGATTTCTTCAAGTGATTTCCCTGCACTTTCTTCAAGTATTTTTATGGTTTCATGTCTTAAGGTTAAGTCCTTAATCCAGTGAGAATCTATCTTAGTTAATGGTGAAAGGTGTGGATCCAGTTTCAGTCTTCTACAGGTCCCCAGCCAGTTCGTCCAGCACCATTTGTTAAATAGGGAATCTTTTCCCCATTCAATGTTTTT
>NW_003852648.1:676353-698212 GCF_000181295.1 Otolemur garnettii | reverse complement strand
TTGAAATTCTACGTCTTTCCTTTCTTCTATTCTATTAATCTTGTTTACTATCCACATTCTGAACTCAATTTCTGTCATCTCCGCCATCTCTTTATGGGTTAAATCTTCAGATACCTCTGCCATGTCCTTCCTTGGGGGTGGGGGGTTGCTCTACTTTGGTTATTACTACTACCAGAGATTTTCCACTGGCTCCTCCTGATGCTGGATTTACTCTGCTTGGCTAGGTGAGCTGGTAGGAGGAAGTTGGGTTGGGGGTTCTGGGAGTGACATTTTGTTGGCCTTTTTGGGCAAAGGCTGGGACTAGTGTCTGTATCTTTTCCCCTAGAACTTTGCCAAAGATGCAAATATTGCTATGGTCTGAGAGCCTAGAGATCTGCTTGTCTCTATCCTGTTCACAGTTGGTATCTGTTCTACCTTAGAAAATCAATTACTCTGGGTTAAGATCAGCTGTGGAGAAATAAGAGTGATTAAGTCACCCCTCCCCTTACTGGCGATGATCGGGAAGAGAAAACCACACTTTCCCTCAACCACACCCCCAGGGTATCACTTTAGATAGTTCTCAGGTGATTGGCCCAGTTCAAATGATATGAGACAAGTGTCACAGTTAACACAATTCTCAGGTGGGGGAGTTCGAGAGGTCTCTTACAACTGTACAGCAGGGATCTTCTGGCAGCACAGGTATTGCCCGCTCCGGTGTTCTGTGGGGTCAGAGGGACCTGCTCATCAAATATTCTAGGGAGGTTGATGCCTCCTATCCCCCCTTGTACCTTTGTCACACCCAGTCACTGGAGACCCCGGAGGGCTGTGACCTAGTTGCCCAACAAGCGAGTGTGGCAGGGCTCTGTGTCTGCCAAAATCAAAGTGGAGCCAGTGCCAGCTCCACTCAGTTACTGCTCTTCGACCCCCACCAGCAAAGGGAACTGAGGCTTGACTATCTTAGGCACTTAGTGACAACTGGAGAATGTTCCACCTGAGGACAATTTGGGCCAGAGAAAAACCCGAGAGCATCAGAGATTCTCCCTCAACCACCAGTTAATTTGCCCAAATCGAGAGATCCAAACCTGTTGACCTGGTCAGTACCCACTCCCTGGTTGGAACGATTGCAAGGTCTCTAGCAACTAATTAATAGGAGTCTACTAGTGGTATAAGTGTGGGTCACTCTAATGCTCTGAGGAAAAAGGCCTTTTCAGTGGATAATGTGGAGTAAGGAGGTTGATGTCTCTTTGCCCTCCTTACTCACCCTTAGCCGCTGGACTCTGGTAACTTCAGTCTCAGTTAACCCCACCAATAGTTTCTGCTGACCCAGACTCCGTAACCCAGTCCTATCCAATGGGCGAGTGAGTCAGGGTTTTGTGTCTACCAGAGTCCAGGTAAAGTCAATGAGTTCATCAGGGTTTTGTGCCTGACAGAGTCCCAGTAATGTCAATGCCTTCTCAACTTGGTGACCACTCCTTGTGGCCAGCCAGCAGGAATAGTTGAAGCCTATCAGCCTCAGGCACTCAATGGGAGCTGTAGAATATTCCACTTTGGTTCAATCTAAGCCTGGAATTTGTTTTCTTGAAGTCGTGGTTTGCCTCGGTGGGGAGGATGTGTATTTATCTATCTCTTCTCTCAGTTCAGCTCTCTACCTTCAGCTTTGTTGGGTTCTTCCGGTAGTTGTCTCTCTCCCTGAACTGATGTTTATGTTGAAAGCTAGCTCTAGTTGGCTCTCATCTGCTATTCCTCCAAATTCTTATTGAATGTGAAAATTTTAATTAGGGAATATAGCCAACCTGGAGATTTAGCAAAGTACAAAATACATTGAAACAAGGCAGACAAATAAACAGACTAAAATTCTACCAGACATACAAGCACTTCAATGCCCAGACACTCAGTCACATGTAAAGAAACAGACAAAGGAGTAAACAGAGCAACAGACAAACCCGTCAACTGACAGATCAAAAATGAAAGAAGGGAGAAAGAAAAAGGAAAAAAAAATAGTGATAAGAAAGGATAACCACAGAAATGTTGGTCATAAAATGATAGAGCAAACAAATAGGAAAGCAAACAATCCAAGAAGAGAAAGTATCAAAATATATATATATATAATAAAAAGTAAAAAATTAAAAATTAAAAAAAGAAAAAAAAAAAGGAAAAGGAGGGCACCACTAGGAAAATTGCTTTTTTTCTTTTTTTTTGAGAATATACAAACAAGTCTCTTTTTCAAGGCAGTGGGGTTCCAGTTTAAAAATATATATATAATTATGCTGCAGTATATTTTCTAGACAACAGGTGGCGCTGTGAGTGGTCCCTACGCTAATACCAAAAATAGGGGAAAAGAGGAAAAAAAAATATATATATATACACACACACACATACATGGAGAATCTTTGCTGGCAGGATGCCAGGTTCTCCCTACAACAGTTCCCGCAGAGTGTTGGGAGTCTTGGATTAACTTCAGATGCCAGATAGCTCACTGCAGATCAAATTGAGTTCTCCGCACTTCTGGGGGATGTGTTATGGAGACGCCATTTTGGAGGTTTTACTTTACATCTGGTTCTTGTCTGGCCGCCCGCTCCTATCTGTCCTCCAAACTTGGGACACAAGTTCGCACTTCGCCAGACTTTCACTCAACTCCTAATTTCCCCTCGAACAGAAAACCGTTGTGGTCTGAGGGAAAAAAGCTGGGGCCACCCCTTTTGCGGTCTGTGTTCAGTTCATTTCCAGAGTGGGAGGGGCTACAGTTACAGCCACTGCTGCCGCTGCTGCCCTCCGTTGCAGCGTTATGTTCAAAAGATTTTTCAGTGTTTGTAAGAAGGGAACCAATTCCCTGCACTTGACTCCTGGTTTCCTCTCAAACAAATTTGCGTGGTCCGAGGGGAAAGAGCTAGAGGGCTCCTTTTGTCCTTGGAATTTAGTTTATTTCTGATGGGGAAGGGGCTATAACTGCTGCCGCTGCAGCACATTCAAGACTCTTCAGTGATTGCAGGCCGGGAACCGATTCACCCTGCCGGTCGCTGCGTCAGTGCAGCTCCACACAGACTTCCAAAATTATAGGATAGGTCAGTTCCCAAGCAGAGTCCCTTCCCCTTGAGTTTCTGTCTGAATGCCTGGATCCCTGACACCCCAAACTGGGTCCAAATGTCTCCCGTTTTTGGCTGCCAAATTCCACCCGGGAATCTATGCCTCACCACACTCTCTGCGAGACACGCAAACTCCCCGCAAATTGGGCACAGGAGCCTTTCATGGGGGAGGGATTGGTTTCTGTCTCTCAGGAAGCAAGCCTTGGATCTGGCGCCACAGGGCACAGATGGTGCCCTTTCAGCTGCTGCCCTGAGTTTTTCTGGCTGACACCGTAGTTCTGGGCTACTCTTCCAATCCAGCAATTCACCTCTTTGCTGCTCACCCTGAGCTGCTTATCCGCGCAAGGACTCCACACAGAAGAGATCCAATAAGCCCACTCTCACCTGAAACCACCAGGAGAATTGACTCAGAGATGCATCTCCTCCGCCATCTTGCTCCGCCTCCCGGTGTGCTATAAACTCTTAAACAGCTATAAAAGTTCTCAAAAGTCATGTTTATAAACATATTTTCAAGTTTATATATCTATGAAGGCATTAAGATTTTTGGTATTCTACTGTGCTTTCTTACTACCATGGGTGATATGATTTTATGCATATTTTTGTAAGGTACAAATACCTAGTTTAAAAATGAGATAAATTGTTGTTTTCATTTCTTTCAGAACTGTCTTCTCATTATACCCAGGAATTTTTGCCAGATAAGGATATAATGGATTTATTCCAAAAAGTGATAATGATAAAACATGAAAGCTGTGACCTTGAAAATTCACACCAAAAGGAAGACTTGGAAAGAATGGGCGAGTATAAGAGGAAAAAATAAGTGTCATCATGGACTAGTCCACAGTTTGTTAGCTAAAAATAGGACAATCATTCAAGTTAACAAATGTATGGAAGTCTTTTTCCTGTTCACTTGTGATTGCCACTGCTTAAGCCTATGCTAAATGATGTTGGTGCTGAGTATTAGACTGTTCTCCAGATAGTTTTAGAAAATTTGAGTTTGTAGCTGGGTGAGATACTCTTCATACAGGCTGGTGTTCTAGGGATTGTTCTGCCTGGGGTCTTCCTGTAGTGGTGACAGTGGAAGCTGGGTGATTCTATCTAGGCTGCTGTCATGGATTCTTAGACTCTTGGTATTTGATCAAACAAGATCCCATTGCTGGTGGAGTACTGGATCTTGTAGCAGTTCTTCTGCAGTGATGGAGACTCAGAGGCAGGGCCTTGGGGTTCAGATACAGCACTAGAATGTCAGGGGTGGTGTCTCAGGTCTGGTGTGAGCTGTGGATTCATGAGAGAAGAGCCTCAGACTGGTGTGAGAACCTCACAGCAGTGACTGGGGAGGAGCCAGAAGCAGGGTTTCTGAACCAGAAGCAGAGCCTCAGAGCCAGAAACAGGGAAACAGGCAGACCCAATCTGGATGGAGGCAGAGCCATGCAGATGGCAGACTGTTCAGATTGAAAGGAAGGAGTTAGGTCTAAGCAAGTGGTGGGATGTTTTGCAGGCTTGAGGACCATGAAGTGGGGGTCACTTTCAGCAGTCTTGGGACAATGGAATTATCCCATATCCCCCCATATTCACTGAAAGAGTCTCCAAAACTTCCCAGGTGGGAACTTGTGGTGCCCCAGTCAACTACTCTTCTCAGAGCCCTCTGTGCTGGAAGGGAAGAGTGCTTGACTTCTATTCATAGGGTATAGCTCTGATGAGCCCCCACGTAGTCTGCTCCCTCTCCAACCTGGTGGGGCATGAAGGGAAGGCTATTTCCACACAGCTGAATCCCAAGAAGACCTTTCCACCATGCACCCAAGGAGAGAGCAGTGTGGTGTCAAATGCAGAAACCTGGGACCAGCTACTCACCAGACCCTTACTGTTGTTTGGTGCAGTGACTCTGCACAGACCCTAGGCAGGTCCCTGATATGTTTAGATAGAGGCCTGTGGTGGTGGTAGAAGTGCTTCTCTCACAACTTGGCTGCTGTGACTATGGTGGTGTCCCAGTGCTCTATGCTAACCTTTGTTGCATGTAGATGCCTTTAATTTTGTTCCATGTTTTGACATTCTCTTTCACTCTGAGTATCCTACATCCCTTCTCTGTGACTTCACAATGTTCCTTTCAAGAACAGCTATCCACTGGTAGGAATATGCCTGAAATTTACACTGCTTTCTCTGAGAGGTATGTTCATGTACTACTTTTAGTCTGACATCTTTTTTTCTGTACTATTTCAATCAGTTCTTTTTATAAATTTAAAAACACTCTGTTTCAACTGGCATCTTTCCCTTTGAGCCGACAGGTACAAAGTTTCTCTTGAGATCTCCTTCTGATGGTGGCTTTAGAATAAACTCTTCCAGTGGCAGCAGCTGTACCCCCACCACTTCATTCCAGGAGCCATAGGGAAAACCTTCCCCAGGAAGAGTCTCACAACTCTCTTGGCATTTGCTGCATTCCTAGAGGCAACAGTGTGTCCAGTCACTGCTGTGAATTGCTCATAGCTGCACCCACCTATAGCCTTGAGCCTTTCAGACACCAGAAATAGTCTTTCTTCTCTGTTACAAACCTCCTCGGGGTTGATTTCTAAAACAATCTTGCTCTTTCTTGTTCTGTTCTGTGACTTCTTCCCACAGAACCTCCAGTAGGTTCTGACACAATTCCCTCAAAATTACACCTGAGACTTTTTTTCAACTAAAACTTTTCCTTTTAATCTGGAGACAGATATCTCTAATCAGCCATCTTGCTTCCTATGATGCATTATATTAAAATGGCATATAACTGTGCCACTATGTCAAAATTTAAAACAAAATTCCAAACGTTGGGACTTCAAATCTATGATCAGGCTACTCTGTCTTAGGAAAATTTTCTATTTGTTTAAACAGTGTTTCATATTTACTGTGTTTGTGCACATTTTGTAGATGTTATACATATCTCATATATTTTGTTAGATTTGTTTCTAGGTATGTGATTTATTTTGATAGCATTATATAGCGTATTTAACATATTTTTCTTGATTTTGTGGCTTTTTATTTTTTCCTTTACTTTTTTTAAAATTGTGACTTTTTAATTATTTATTTATTTACTTTTTATTAGATCATATTTCTGCACATTAATTCTATCATGGGATACAGTGTGTTGTTTCCAAATACAATTTGAAATACTTTCATCCAATTGGCCAACATAGCCGTCATGTCATTCTCATAATTGTTGTCTTAAAACGTTTATATTCTACATTTAGAAAGATTCACATGTACCCTTATGGGAAAAATCATAGGTGTTATCCCCACAATCACCTCCCCTTTCCCCATCCTCCTTCCTCCCCTCCCCTCCCGCTCCCCTTTCCCCGTATTCTTGGGCTAAAATTGGGTTATAGTTTTCCTATGATAGTTAACAATTAGTTTCATAATAGGGTTGAGTACATTGGATACTTTTTCTTCCATTCTTGAGATACTTTGCTAAGAAGAACATTTTCGAGCTCCATCCATGTAAACATGAAGGAGGTAAACTCTGACAGACACATGGCCTACAGATATATGAAAAAATGCTCATCATCCCTAATCATCAGAGAAATGCAAATCAAAACTACTTTGAGATATCATCTAATGCCAGTAATATTAGCCCATATCACAAAATCACAAAATCACAGATGCTGGCGGGGTTGTGGAGAAAAGGGAACACTTCTACACTGCTGGTGGGAATGCAAACTAATACGTCCCTTTTGGAAAGTCATATGGAGAACACTTAGAGATCTAAATATAGATCTGCCTTTTGATCCTTTAATTCCTCTGCTAAGTATATATTGAGAAGACCAAAAATCACTCTACAATACAGTTATCTGTACCAGAATGTTCATTGCATCCCAGTTCACAATTGCTAGGTCATGGAAGAAGCCCAGGTGCCCATCGACCCATGAATGGATCAATAAATTGTGGCATACGTACACCATGGAATACTATGCAGCCATAAAGAAAGATGGTGACTTTTTTATTAAATCATAGCTGTGTACATTAATGCATTTATGGGGTACAATGTGCTGGTTTTATACACAATTTGAAATACTTACATCAATTGGTTAACATAGCCTTCACCACACTTTCTTAATTATTGTGTAAAGACATTTATACTTTACACTTAGTAGATTTGACATGTACCCTTGCAAAATGCACCATAGGTATGGTCTGACCAGTTACCCTCCCTTCACCCATAATCTCCCTTCCACTCCCTTCCTTCTCCCCCTTCATCTGTGTTATACTTTCATATGAAAGTGTGGGTGCTTAAATATTAATTTCATAGTAGAGCTGAGTACATTGGATACTTTTTATTCCATTCTTGAGATACTTTGCTAAGAAGAATATGTTCCAGCTCCATCCATGTAAACAAAAAAGAGGTAAAGTCTCCATCTTTTTTAAGGCTGCATAATATTCCATGGTGTATATATACCATAATTTATTTATTTATCTTTATTAAATCATAAACACAAAGATCATGTATACATTAGTGCATTAATGGGGTACAATGTGCTGATTTCATATAGAATTAGGAACACTTACATCATACTGGTTATTATATACCTCATCTCATTTACATAATTATTGTGTTAAGACATTTATACTCTATACTAATAGATTCAACATGTACCCTTGCATTATGTGATTCCAACATTCTCCCTCCCTTGATCTAATCTCCCCTCTCCCCTTGATTCCTCCTTCCTCCCTCTTTCATCTTGGGCCATAGTTGTCATCTACTCTTTATATGAAAGTGTCAGTGATTATAAATTGGTTTCATAATAGTACTGAGTACATTGGATATTTTTTCTTCCATTCTTGCGATACTGAGTAGGATATATTCCACTTTTATGTTCATGTAAATGTAAAAGAGGTAAATTCTCCATCTTTTTTTTAAGGATGCATAATATTCTATGGTATACATATACCACAATTTATTAATCCATTAATGGGTCAATGGGCACTTGGGCTTCTTCCATGACTTGGCTATTATGAACTGAGTGACAATGAACAATATGGTGCAAATATCTTTGTTATAAAGTGATTTTTGGTTTTGGATATACACCTAGTAGAGGAATTACAGGATCAAACAGCAGGTCTACTTTTAGATCCTTGAGTATTCTCCATACTTCATTCCAGAAGGGACATATTAGCTTGCACTCCCACCAGCAGTGCAGAAATGTTCCATTTTTTCCACATCCATGCCAACATCTCTAATTTTGGGATTTTTTTTTTTATATGATCCTCTCTTAGGGAGTTAGATGATATCTCAAAGTGGTTTTGATTTGTATTTCTCTGATGATTAAAGATGATGAGCATTTTTTCAGGTCCCTGTAGGCCATGCACCTATCATCTTCAGAGAAACTTCTGTTTAAGTTCCTTTCCTACAATGAAATGGAATCACTTATTCTTTTCTTATTAATAAGTTTGAGTTCTCTGTGGATTCCGGTTATCAAACCCTTGTCAGAAGCATGACCTGCAAATATCCTCTCCCATTCTGAGAGCTGTCTGATTGCTTTACTTAGTGTGTTCTTGGAAGTGCAGAAGTTTTTAGTTTGATCAGATTCTAGTAATGTATTTTTGGTGTTGCTTCAATTTCCCAGGAGGGGGGTCTGCCTCATAAAGTATTCTCCCAGGACAATTTCTTCAAGTGACAATTTCTCCTGCTCTCTCTCCAAGAATCTTTATAGTTCCATGTCTTAAGTTTAAATCTTTTATCCAGTGAGAGTCAATTTTTGTTAGTGGTGAAAGGTGTCCAGTTTCAGTCTTCTACGAGTCACCAGTCAATTCTCCCAGCACTATTTGTTAAATAGGGAATCTGTCCCCCAATTTATATTCGTTATATGCTTATCAAAGATCAAATGATAAGTGTCTGGGTTCATCTCTTAGTTCTCTGTTCTGTTCCACATATCTACCTCTCTATTTTTGTGCCAAACCATGCTCTTTTGTCACTACAGATTTATAGTATAGTTTGAAATCTGGTAGCATGATTTCTCCTGATTTTTTTTTTTTAATTTCTGAGGAATGTCTTGGGTATTCGAGGCTTTTCTGGTTTCATATGAAACAAAGTACACGTTTTTCCAGATATTTAAGGTTTTTCAGTGGTTCTCTGATAGGTAGGGATTGCACAAAATTTGTAAATTACTCTGGATGATATGGACATTTTAACAAGGTTGATTTTTCCTAGCCATGAGCATGGTATGTTTTTCCATTTGTTAACAACTTCAACTATTTCTTTTATCAGAGTTTCACATTTGTCTTTATAGAGATCTTTCACATCCTTTGTTAGGTAAATGCCCAAATATTTCATCTTCTTTGGCACAACTGTAAAGGGAATAGAGTCCTTGATTGTTTTCTCAGCTTGACTATCATTGTCATATATAAAAGGTACTGATTTGTGAGTATTGATTTTGTATCCTGAGATGCTACTATATTCTTTGATCACTTCTAAGAGTTTTGTGGTTGAGTCCTTGGGGTTTTCCAAGTATAAAATTATATCATCTGCAAATACTAAAAGTTTGATCTCCTCTGATTCTATTTGTATACCCCTGATCACCTTCTCTTGCCTGATTGTGATGGCTAAGACTTTTGTTACAATGTTTAAAAGCAGTGGAGACAATGAGCAATCTTGCCTGGTTCCTGATCTTAGTGGAAATGTTTTCAATTTTACTCCATTCAACATGATATTAGCTGTGGGTTTGTTGTATCAGGTTAAGAAAAGTCCCTTTTATACCTATTTTCTTAAGTGTTCTGATTATGAAATGATTTTGGATCTTGTCAACAGCTTTTTTTGCTTCTATTGAGAGAATCATATGGTCTTTGTTTTTTAGTTTGTTTAATGTGATGTATTATATTTATAGATTTACGTATATTGAACCAACCTTGAGACCCTGGGATAAAACCCACTTGGTCATGGTGTATAATTCATTTGATTTGGATTCTGCTGGATTCTGTTTGCTAGGATCTTATTGAATATTTTTGCATCTATGTTCATTAATATATTGGTCTATAGTTCTTTTTTCTTGTTGAGTCTTTTCCTGGTTTGGGGATCGGGGTGATATTTGCTTCATAAGATGTGTTGGGATGTATTCCTTCTTTTTCTACATTTTGGAAAAGGTTAAGTAATATAGGTACTAGTTCCTTTTTAAATGTTTGGTAGAATTCTGATGTGAAGGCACCTGGTCCCAACTCCTCTTTTTCTTGGGAGATTTCGTACACTTGATTCTATTTCAGTACTTGATATAGGTCTGTTCTGCATTTCCAATTCTTTCTGATTAAGTCTAGGAAGTTGGCGTGCTTCCAAGTATTGGTCATTTTCTTTTAGATTTTCATATCTCTGATAATAAACTTTTTTGTAGTATTCGTTAAGAAGGGTGTTTGTGTTTTGTTTTGTTTTTTGCAGTTTTTGAAAAGGGCTGGGTTTGAACCCACCACTTCCAGCATATGGGGCCAGTTCCCTACTCCTTTGAGCCACAGGCACTGCACCAATAAAGAGTTTTTGAATTTCTGAGGTGTCTGTTGTTATTTCATCTTTGTCATTTCTGATTGATGATAGTATGAACTTTAATTTTCTATTTTTGGTTAGATTGGTTATAGGTTTACCAATTAAGTTGAATTTTTCAAAAAAACAACTTTTGATTCATTGATCTTTTGAATAATTCTCTTGTTTTTTATTTCTTTTAATTCTGTTCTTTCCTTCTGCTCGGTTTGGGATTTGAATGTTCTTCTTTTTCCCATTGTTTAAGATATCCCATTAAGTTATTGACTTTCTCTCTTTATGTTCTCTTGAAAAAGGCTTGCAACACTATAAATTTCCCTATTTGGACTGCCTTTGCAGTATCCCACAGGTTCTCACAATTTGTGTCTTCATAATTGTTTTTTCCAAAAATTTGTCAATTTCCTTCTCAATCTCATCTATGACCCAGCTATCATTCAGCATGAGGTTATTTAGTTTCCATGTCTGTGTATGAGTATGCAGATACCTGTTATTGGTGAGTTCAACTTTTATTGCATAATGATCTGAGAAAATAAACAAAAAGAATTTCTATACTTTTAAATTTGCTGAGATTAGACTAGTGACATAAGATGTGATCAATTTTGGAGGATGTTCCATGGGCTGATGAGAAGAATGTATATTAAATTTTGTTAGGATGAAATATTTTGTATATCTCTATTAAATTCAAGTGTTATATGGTGAATTTTAAGTCCAAAATTTCTTTGCTTAGTTTCTTATTGGAGGAACTATCCAACACTGCCACAGTGGTGTTAAAATCTCCAACTATTATGGTGCTTAAAGATGTCAAATTGCTCATGTCTGTAAGGGTCTCCCTTATAAATTGAGGACCATTCTGGTTTGGTGCATAAATGTTAACAATTGACATCTCATCATGTTGAATTGTTCCCTTAACAAATATGAAGTGACCATCCTTATTTTCCCTTACTTTTGTTGGTTTAAAGCCTAGTGTATATGCAAGTAAAATTGCTACCCTTGCTTTTTTTCTGATTTCCATTTGCCTGGATTACAGATGTTCATCCCCTCACCTACATTTATCCTTTGTATCCAGTCAGCTAACTTGTGCCTCTTATGGGAATGGTTTAATCCATTCACATTAATTGAGAGTATTGATAATCCTGTTAGTGTTTGGGGTGTCAAGTTTTCAAAAGTCCAGTGGACATTTTGAATCTGTTCACCACTATGGACATTGGGTTTTGGTCAGGAATTTCAAAGTGAGTTTACATTGGTGGTAGAGCATTGTGCTGATCATTATGGAGGATGAGTCTGAGGATATCATGAAGAGCTGGTTGGGTTATGGCAAATTTCTTCAACGTGTGTATGTCATTAAAGTATTTAAATTCTCCATTATAAATGAAGCTCAATTTAGCTGTATACAGGATCCTGGGCTGAAAGTTGTTTTGTTTTAGGAGATTTAAAATCAATGACCAATCTCTTCTGGCTTGAAAAGTTTCAGCAGAAATATCTAGTCTTTCTAATATTCTTCTCCTTGTAGGTTATGATTTTCTTGTATCTGGCTGCTTTCAGGATTTTCTCTTTCATATTAACTTTGGCAAAGTTAATTACAATGTATCTAGAAGATGCTTTATTTGGTTTTAGTCATGCTGGGGTTCTGAAACTGTCTGCTATCTGAATTTCCGTATCTCTTGCCATACTTGGGAAGTTCTCAATTATCTCTTACAGTATCTATGTCTTTCAGACCATCCTCTTGTCTTTCAGGGATTCCTCTGAGGCAAATGTTTGCTCTTTCAGTGTGGTCTCACAGTTCTCTCAGGGAGTGATCTGCTTTTGCTCTCCACTTCTCTTCCTCTTTCACTGTTTGGGAGTGCTCAAAAGCTTGGCCTTCAATGACAGAGATCCTTTTTTCTTCCTGATCCATTCTGTTACTTAGGGATGTTACTGTATTTCTCCAATCCTTGAAGGCTACAAGTTCTTGCCTCAATGTGTCAAAATATTTAGAGATTTTGACTTTGAATTCATTGAATTCTTGAGACAACTTTTGAAATGCTCCCTGAATTTCTAATTCCATCTTAAGGAAGGAAAGAGAAGGAAAGGAAAGGGAAGGACTTTTTTAAAACAAACCAGAAAAAAATGCAGTTCCAGATATGAGAGATGAGGATTATTACAAACTAAAAATTTCTGTCACAAAAGAGTGAATATTTTGACTAGGCATGGTGGCTCGCACCTATAATCCTAGCTCTATAGCAGGCCAGGGTGGATAGATTGCTTAAGCTCTGGAGTTCAAGACCAACCTGAGGATGAGTGAGAGCTTGTCTCTATCTAAAGTAGAAAAATTAGTAGGGTATTGTTGTGGGTAACAGTAGTTCCATCTACTTCAGAAGCTGAGGCAGGACGATCACTTCAGCCCATGAGTTTAAGGTTGCTGTTAACTATAATGCCCTGGAACTCTAGCCTGGCCATCAGAATGAGAATCTGCCTTAAAAAGGGAAATGAAAGAAAAGAAAGAATGAAGGAAAGAAGGAAAGAAGCAAGAAAGGAGGGAAAAGGAAAGGAAGGGGGCTGTGCCTGTGTCTCAAAGGAGTAGGGTGCTGGCCCCATATGCTGGAGGTGGTGGGTTCAAATCATGCCTTGGTTAATAACTGCAAAAAGGAAAAAATGAAGGAAGTAAAAGTAAAGGGAGGGAAGGTAGAAAAAGGGAAAGGAGGAAAAGGGAAGGAAGGAAGGAAGGGGGAAGAGGAAGGAAGGCAAGAAGGGAAAGAGGGAGGGAAGGAAAGGAAGGAGCAAAGAGGGAAGGGGAGGAAATGAGGGGAGATGAAGGAAGGAGGGGAGGGAAGGGAAGGGAAGGGGAGGAAGGAGGGGACAGGGAAGGAAGAAAAGAGAGGGAAGAAAAGGGTCAAAAGGAAATGAGGGGAGGTAAGGAGAGGAGGAAGGAGGGGAAGGAAGGAGGGGAGGGAAGGGAAGGAAGGAGGGAAGGGAAGGGAAGAAAGGGAAAGAAGGGAGGGTGGGGAAGGGAAGGAAGGAAAGGGAAGAAAGGAAAGGAAGGGAGGGAAGGAAGAAGGGGAGGAGAGGGAAGAGATGGGAAGGGAAGGAAGGAGGGAAGGGAATGGAAGGAAAGAGGGGAGGGAAGGGAAGGGAGGGAAGGAGGAAAGGGAAAGGAAGGAAAGAGGGAAAGAAGGAGGGAGAGGGGAAAGGGAGGGAAGAAAGGGAAGGGAGGGAAGGGAAAGGGAGAAGGAGAAAGAGGGGAGAGAAGGACAGGAAGGAAGGGGGAGAAAGGGAAGGAAGGAAGGGAAGGACAGGAAGGAAAGGGGAGAAAGGGAAGTAGGGGAGGGAAGGACAGGAAGGAAAGGGAAGGAGGGGAGGGAAGGACAGGGAGGGAAGAAAGGAAGGAGGAGAGGGAAGGAGGGGAGGGAAGGACAGGAAGGAGAAGGGAGAAAGGAAAGGAGGAAGGACAGGAAGAAAAGGGAAGAAAGGGAAGGAGGGGAGGGAGGGGAGAGGGGGAAGGAAAGGGAAGGAAGGAGGGAAGGAAAATAAGAAGAGAAGGGAAGGAAGAAGGGAAGGGAAGGGAGGGAAGGAAAGGAGAGAAAGGGAAAAGAGGGAAGGGAAGGGAAGGAAGGGAAGGGGAGAAAGGTAAGAGAAGGACAGGAAAGTGAAGAGGAAAGGAAGGACAGGAAAGGAAAGAAGGATGGGAAGGATAAGGAAGGGAGGAAAGAAGGGAAGGACAGGGAAGGGAGGAAGGAAGGAAAGGACAGGGAATGGAGGACAGGGAAGGGAAGAAGGAAGGAAAGGACAGGGAAGGGATGGAAGGGAAGGAGAGGGAATGGATGGAAGGGAAGGACAGGGAAGGGATGGCAAAGGATGTAAGGGAATGTAGTGAAGGGAAGGGAAGAAGGAAAGGGGAGAAAGAGAAGGGGGAGGGAAGGGAAGGAAGGAAAGGGGAGAGAGAGAAGGAGGGGAGGGAAGGAAGGAGGAAAGAGAAGGAAGGAGAAAAGAGAAGGAAAGGAAGAAAATGGAGGGAAGGAAGGGAAGGAGAGAAAGGGAAGGAGGGGAGGAAAGGAAAGGAAGGAAAGGGGAGAAAGGGAAGGAGGGGAGGGAAAGCAAGGAAGGAGAGGGGAGATACGGAAGGAGGGGGAAGGAAGGAAGGAGGCAAGGGAAGAAAGGCAGGAAAGGGAAGAAAGGGAAGGGAGGGAAAGAAAGGAAGGAAATAGAAGGGAAGGACAGGAAAGGGAAGAAGGAAAGGAAGGACAGGGAAGGCACAAAGGAAGGGAAATACAGGGAAGGGAGGAAGGGGAGGGAAGGACCAGGAAGGATGGAAGGGGATGGGAGGAAGGAAGGGAAGGACAGAGAAGGGAGGAAGGGGAGGGGAGGACCAGGAAGGGGAAGACTGGGAATGGGGGAAGGGGAGGGGATGACTGGGAAGAGAAGGACCAGCAAGGGAGGACCTGGGATGGAAGGTCTGGGAAGGGAGGATCAGGGAGGAAAGAAGGAAGAGGGGAAGGGAGAAGGGGAGAGAAGGGAAGGTGGAGAGGGGAGGGAAGGGGGAAGGGAAAAAGGGGAGGTGTGAAGGGAAGGCAGGAGGGGAGGGAAGGGAAGAAGAGAAGAGAAGGGAGGGAAGAGAAGAAGGGGAGGGAAGGGAGGGAAGAGAAGAAGGGGAGGGAAGGGAGGTAAAGGAAGAGGGGAAGGGAAGGAGGAAGGGAAGAAGGTGAGGGGGGAAGGGAAGGGGAGGGAAGAAGGGACAAGTGGAAAGGAAGGCAGGGATGGAAGGGATGGGGAAGGGAAGGTGAGGAGGGAAGGGAGGGTAGGAGAAGGGAAGAAGAGGAAGAGACAAGGGAAGGGGAGGGAAGAGTCAAGGGGGAAAGGGAAGAAGGGAGGGAAGAAGGGGAAGGAAGGGAGGGGAGGGAAGAATGAGAGGGAAGGCATGGAAAGGGATGGGAAGGAGGGCAGAAAAAGAAGGGAAGGGAAGGAGAGAAAGGGAAGGAGAGGAGGTAAGGAAAGAGGACAAAGGAAAGAGAGGGAAGGGAAGGACAGGAAAGGGAGGAAAGGAAGAAAGGGAAGGGAAGGGAAAAAGTAAGAGAGGGAAAGAAAAGGGAATAAAGAAAGGAAAAGAAAGGGGAAAGGGGAGGGAGGGGAGGTAAGGGGAGAAGCAGAGGAAGGAGAGGGAAGGGAGGGAAGGGAAGAAGGGGCGGGGAGGGAAGGACAGGGAAAGGAAGGGAAGGAATGGAGGCAAGGGAAAGGAGTGAAGGGAAGGAAGGGAGGGAGGGGAAGGAAGGGAGACAAAGGAAGGAGAGGAGGGAAGGGAGGAAGGGAAGGGGAGAAAGGGAAGGAGAGGAGGGAAAGAGAGGAAGGGAAGAGAGGGGAAGGAAGGGAAGAAAGAGGAGAAAGGGAAGGAAAGGACAGGAAAGGGAAGAAGGAAAGGGAAGGACAGGGAAGGGAGGAAGGAAGGGAAGGAAAGAAGGAAGGGAAGGACAGGGAAGGGAGGAAGGAAGGGAAGAACAGGGAATGGAGGAAGGACGGGAAAGATAGGGAAGGGAAAGAGGGAGGGGAGGGGGAAGGGAAGAAGGGGAGGGAAGGGAAGGGCAGGACAGGGAAGGGATAGGAAGGGATGGAAGGGAAGGGGTGGGGAGGGGAAAAGGGGGAGGGAGGAAGGGGAGGGAAGAAGAGGAGGTGGGAATGGAAGAAAGGGAGGGGGGAATGGAAGGCAGGGAGGGAAGGGAAGAAGTGGAGGGAAGGGAGGGAAGGGAAGAAAAGGAGGGAAGGAAAGGACAGGGAAGGAATGGGAAGGGATGGATGGAAAGGGAAGGAGGGGAGGAAGGGAAGAGAAGGGAGTGAAGGAAAGGAGGAGAGGGAAGGGAGTGAAATGAAGGGGAGAAAGGGAAAAAGAGGAGGGAAGGAAATGGGAGAAAGGGAAGAGAGTGAAGGGAAGGAAATAAAGAGGAGAAAGGGAAGGGAAGGACAGGAAAGGGAAGAAGGAAAGGAAGGGAAGGAACAGGAAGAAGGAAGGGAAGGATAGGGAAGGGTGGTAGGAAGGGAAGGACAGGGAGGTAGGAAGGGAAGGACAAGAAAGGGTGGTAGGAAGGGAAGGTCAGGGAAGTGATGGAAGGGAAGAGATGGGGAGGGAAGAAGAGGAAGAGGGAAGGTAAATGTAGAAGGGAAGGGGGAAGGGAAGAAGGGGGAGGGAAAGGAAGGGGGAACAGACAAAGGGGGTGAGGGAAGGGGAAGGGAAGGGAGGGAAGGGGGAAGAGAAGAAGGGGAGAGAAGGGAAGGGCAGGACAGGGAAGAGATGGGAAGGGATAAAAGGGAAGGGGTGGGGAGGGAAGAAGGGAGGAGGGAAGAAGGGGAGGAAGGGAGGGAAGAAGGGGCAAGGGAGGAAGGGAAGGGGAAGAGGGAAGGGAAGAAGGTGAAGGGGGAAGGGAAGGCAGGGAGGGAAGGGAAGGGGAGAAGGGAAGGAGGGGGGAAAGAAATAAGGGGAGGAAAAGGAGGGAAGGGAAGGAAGGGGAGGACAGGAAAGAGAAGAAGGGGATGGGAGGACAGGGAAGGGAATAAGATGAGGGGAGGGGAGGACAGGGAAGGGAAGAAGGGGAGGAGAGGACAGGGAAAGTAAGGAGGAAAGGGAGGGAAGGGGAGAAAGGAAAGGAGGGGAGGGAAGGAAGGAAAAGGGAGAAAGGGAAGGAGGGGGAGGAAGGGAAGGAAGGAAAGGAGAGAAAGCGAAGGATAGGAGGGAAGGGGGAAAAGGGAAGGAGGGGAGGGAAAAGAAGGGGAGAAAGGGAAAGAGGGGAGAGAAGGGAATGGGAGGGAAGGGAAGGAAGTGAAGGAGAGAAAGGGAGGAGGGGAGGGGAGGGAAAGAAGGAGAGGGGTGGGAAGGGAAGGGGAGAAAGGGAAGGAGGGGAGGGAAGGGAAGGACAGGGAAGGGGAGAAGGAAAGGAAGGACATGGAAGGGGAGAAGGAAGGGAAGGACAGGAAATGGGGGGGGCAGGGAAAAGGAGGATGGGGAAGGGGAGGACAGGGGAAGGTGAGGATGGGGAAGGATAGGGAAGGGAAGGCAGGACAAGGAAGAGAAGGACAGGGAGGATAGGGAAGGGAAGGACACAGAAGGGAGGACAGGGAAGGGAAGCACAGGGAGGACAGGAAAGGGGAGGGAAGGACAGGGAATGGAGAACAGAGAAGGGAAGGGAAGGGAGGGCAGGTAAGGGAGGACAGGGAAGGGAAGGTAGGACAGGGAAGGGAGGATGGGGAAGGAATGGAACAGAGGACAGAGAAGGCAAGACAGGGAAGGGATGGGAAGGGAATACAGGGAAGGGAAGGGAAGGGAAGACAGGAAAGGGATGGGAAGGGAGAACAGGGAAGGGACAGGAAGGGAGAACAGGGAAAGGATGCGAAGGGAGGACAGGAAAGGGAAGGGAAAAGAAGACAGGGAAGGGAAGGGAAAGGAGGACATGGAAGGGAAGACACAGAATGGAAGGGACAACAGGGAAGGGAAGACAGGGAAAGGAAGGGAAGGGAGGATGGGGAAGGAATGGGACGGAGGACAGGGAAGGGCGGAAAAAAAAGGGATGGGAATGGAGGACAGGGAAGGCAAGACAGGGAAGGGATGAGAAGGGTGGACAGGGAAGGGAGGATGGGGAAGGGGTGGGATGGAGGACAAGAAAGGGAGTACAGGGAAGGGATGGGAACGGAGGACAGGGAAGGCAAGACAGGGAAAGGATGGGAAGGGAGGAGAGGGAACGGATGGGAAGGGAGGACAGGAAAGGGGAGAAAGGGGAGAAAGGGAAGGGAAGGGAAGGAAGGACAGGGAAGGCAAGACAGGGAAGGGAAGACAGGGAAGGGAAGGGAGGACAGGGAAGGCAAGACAGGGAAGGGATGGGAAGGGAGGACAGGGAAGGGAGGACGGTGAAGGGATGGGACAAAGGACAGGGAAGGGAGGACAGGGAAGGGATGGGAATGGAGGACAGGGAAGGGAAGGGAGAACAGGGAAGGGAAGGGAGGATAGGAAAGGGGAGACAGAGAAGGGAGGGCAGTTAAGGGAGGACAGAAAAGGGATGGGAAGAGAGGGCAGGTAGGGATGGGAAGGGAGGACAGAGACGGGATGGGAAGAGAGGCCAGGGAAGGGAGAGGGAGTGAGGGAGGAAATTCTGAGCATCATATTTCATGTTACAACAAGAGGATGAGGGGCTTGAACAGAAAACCCCACATCATACCAGAAAAATCATGGTGTCTGGAGTTTACTTGGATTCATCATCTAAAATTATCAAGAAAATGTTTTTTTTTTAATAATGCCTTTAGTTTGGTTTATTAAAGTGACCAAGAACCCCTTCAAGCCATACCTTTATGACATTTCTTGTCCTCCAATTTTTGGAGGTCCCAGAGAACGGAACAGAACGTTGAGGTTCGTTCTATATCAGTGGCAAGAGCTTTTACTTAATGACATGCCAAATGGATGCATATTAACATCTGAAATCAAAGTCACTGGCAAAGGTTACATGTGCTGCTGATCTAGTGTCCTAAAGGCTCACACTTCTATTTCCACAGAATAAAAAATGTAGTATAGAAGCATTAGCAGGAAAAAGGTTTCAAGTTTTACTTTTATCTCATATTTAACCAGATTTGTGGTGGGATGAAAACTTGAAAGAGAGAGAGAAAGATAGAAATAGAAATAAGGCAGCCTTTCTTATTGTTGGACTGGGTCCATAAACTTGATTATTTAAAGCAAAACACAAGCTTAGAGAAATTATGTTTGGGCATTTATAAACATATTATAATATATTTTTAAATACATTGCCATATTAAACCAATATTATGGTCCATTTAATAAATATGCTATCTCTGGTGTAAGTTTCAAGAGATATCCTCTAAGAAAAGAGTTCCAGGGATTTCTATTCCTTTATGCCTCATCTCATAAGATAATGCAAATCCCTATATTTGTGTTAATGTAGGAGTTTTTCTTTTTTCTTTTTGAAGGCATTTCTAACACATGGTCTCAATTTAGTGGAATGATTCTTGATTTGAAAAGTAGAAGAAAAAAAATCTAAGCCCAACTCTCATCACTTGTAATTGGGAACTAATTGTGTCTAAGCAAAACTTTTATCATCTAAAAAATATGAATAATTCAACATTTTTCATAGTTTCAATGTATAAGCATGTCCCTCCGAAAGCTTATAAAATGAGATGGATGATAAATATTTTCTGTCCGATTCTATGTTGGAAGATGCCTGACGCTTTTTGTTGTTGTTGTTTTGTTCACCCACTGCACTCGAGAAAAAGTGAAGACACACCTTTCTTAGAGGAAAAATCTTATCACTCAGTATCTTAGCAATGTAAGGAGTAGAAATTCAAGATATAAGTGAAAAAATCAACAAAGGATTTCATGGTTTTCAGCAGAATAAATGAGAAAGGTGGAAGGAGAGAAACTATTTTATACTGTGAGACATGCAAAAGAAAGCCTGAACTTCATCCTAGAGATTGCTTCAAGAAGTATCACACTCAAAAAATTTATAAACAAAGATAAACAAAATACTTTATTTTACATAAACTTAAATAGACAATAAAATCATTAGGCAAATTCATATTTATGTTTTTCTCTTTTAAAATATAGGGTAATTACAGTTTATTTCCTTCCTGAAATGAATAAGAGCTAGAAAGTATGTAGATGGCAGAATAATTGGATTGGAAAGGGTTAATGGTGAAGAAACCTAGACCTGAAGAAGGAAAGGATGTCCCAAAGACTATCTGTGTGAAGTAATGAGTGAGTAAAGTATCGAGTCTTTTCAGGTAATAATATTTTCATCACCATTTTATCAAAGCAAATGCAAGACAATAACACATATTCAACTTGTCTCCTAGACTTGCAAAAAGGAACCCAGATGTGAGTAGGTTATTTGTACTGTTTAGAGTTGAATTTACTCAAACTATAACCTGCTAATCCAGGGTACTAGCACACAAGAAGCTTCATAACGCCAGAAAAAAAAAAATCACATAATGTGCTAATTTATTTATTTTTAAGTGCATGCCCACACATGACAAAATAACAGGCAATAATAGCAATAAATAGACTTATGCCTACAAAAATAGTACAATTTTCCAGATCAAGACTATGTTTTACTTTCCCCTCATTCTTCAGACTTCTAATTTACTTCTTCTACCACTATGTCCCTCTTGCCACATTTCAGCTGGTGACTAATTATGACACTGCAATGAGAAAATGTAAACAGTCAATAATTCCATATATTACCTCCATAAACACAATCTCCTGTATCTGTTCACATATACTATTGTTCATGCTATTAAACTGAGGAATGTCCTGGTTACTAGTGAAATTATCACCAAATATGGGCATTTGAAGATCTAAATCTTAACCTTAGACCTTACATGTGGTATCAATAGACCCTTTCTCTCCATTGAAACATTTACTTTAATTTATAAATACACGTAGCATATCCTGTATTAAAAAATTGAAACATCTCAGTCTCTACTAAGAAGTGCCTCATTTATCCATTTCATTTTCTTGACAAAGAATGTTCATAAGAAAAATCTCTACTTCTTGCCAGGTGCAGTGGCTCACATGTATAATCCCAGCACTGTGGGAGGCTGAGGCAGGAGGATTGCCTGAGCTCAGGAGATCAAGGCTTGTCTGAGCAAGAGTGAGACCCCCAAATCATGAAAAAAAATGAAAAACCCAGCTGGGCACCATGGCGAGCGCCTGTAATCTCAGTGGCTTCGGAGACTGAGGCAACAGGATGCCCACAGCCTGAATCTAAGTTTGCAGTGAGCTATGATGCCATTGCACTCTGTTAAGGGCATAGGGTAGAACTCTGTCTAGACAAAAAATAAATAAATAAAATAAATTAAGAAAGGAAAAATATCTACTTCTCATCTCCTTTCTTTTTATCATACTCTATAGGGATTTCATTCTAAAGTGATTCTTTGAAATGATTACCAAATCACTAGACTGGTAAATCCCATGGTCACTTACATCCTCTCTTTTGTCAGTTTCTTAGAAGCTTTCCAAACATTTGATGCCCCATTCTGAACCTAGTTTAGAAAGAGAACGATCTCCTGATTTCTCGTCTATGTCACTTGATACATTTTATGTATTGCTGCAAAATAAATCACTCCAAAACACAGTGGCTTAAAATAACTACAGTATTTTTGCTGTTCATGAGTGCCTGATTTTGACAGGGCTTATCAGGAATATCTCATCTCTGCTCAGTGTTACCTTCTAAGCTCACATGACAGGCTGCAGTTGCTGGGTGGCTGACTCTCACAGAATGGCCTCACTCACATTGCTGAGTGCCAGAATGATGGGATCTTGAAGGATGTATCTCTCTTCTTATGTTTTTTTTTTTTTTTT
>NW_003852648.1:651598-676333 GCF_000181295.1 Otolemur garnettii | reverse complement strand
TGTGCTTTGCCCTCAGGGGTCGTTGGTGCTCTTTATTTAGTTTCCTTCTCCTACCATGTTCCTGTTTCTCCCCCATCTGCCTTCCCTAGGTAATGCAAAAATGTATCCCTCCCCAAAGAGAGGCTCCTTTTTGGTATAGATTCTTCCCCTCAACCTTCTTTATCTACACCCCAACATACACTTTTATAATTGTTTTGCCTTAATGGATATCGACATATTATTTTCTTTCTTCTCTCTCTCTCTTTCCTCCTTTTTTTTTTTTTTTTTTTTTTTATCATTTATAAGTCTGGTCTGAGCTTCTTTCCATGGGGGTTATATCCTAAGAGAACAGAAGAATTAACCAGGAGGCCAATGAAGACTTGGGTCCAGAATTGGTAGTTATAACGTGACCTTTACCACATTCTGCTGTCTAAAGCAAGTCACATGACCAGATAACATGAAAGGGCTATCATAATGAAAAAAGCAGCATGCACATATACAATGGAAGGAATTACTAATAGTCATCCTTGGAAATGATTGACCATTTCCAACTCATATTTTCTTAGAAAGTATATTTCATAATTTAAGTAAATTTAGGTAAATTTCAAAAATTCAAAGACCTTGTTAATTTTGATCAGATATTTAACACCAGCACCTACAATAGTGCCTGTAGCAGAAAAATAACTCAGTAACTTATATTGGGTGAATAAATAGATGAAAAGTAAGAAAAGCCACATTGTACTAAGAGAAAGTTTCTTGTTATTTTTTGAGATAGGACAACGGAAGTGGGATAAAAATTCTTGTCCATGCTGATAGCATTTTATCAAGATTTGTAAATATGGATAATGAGAATGAAATACTCAATGTGTTCTAAGTGATGATTAAAACTTTTGGAAAATTTGGGCAAAAGAATCACATTGCCTTCTTATTTCATTACTTTTCTATAAAACATGGCCTTACTAATCATTCTTACTTTTTAGAACATTACATGAACAACCTAGATATCTGTGCATCAGCCCTGGTCAACAGACCTTACATTGAGAAGTGTACACACACAGAAAAAAATGGTCCAGTTTTATAGTGTTGAAAGGTGTTAACATAAGCATGTGCTCCTATCTTTACCTTTCACTATAATTTCTTTCTGAAACTTGAATTTCCCCAAATCAATCTTCTCAATGCCCCTTTCACTTCTTTGTTTCTGAGAGTATAGATGAGAGGATTAAGGAGTGGTGTGACAATGTTGTAAAACAGGGTGAGGAATTTTCCCTGGTCCTTGGAGGACCTAGTTCCTGGTTGCATGTACATGTAGATGATATTTCCATAGAAAAGTGAGACCACAGTGAGATGGGAGCCACAAGTGTTGAAGACTTTGTGTCTTCCTGAAGATGACTGGATACTTAACACAGCCCTCACTATGTAACCATAAGATACCAAAATAAACATCAAGGGTGACAGCACAATACCCACTGCCAGAATAAAGGCTATGCCTTCAACAGCAGCTGTGTTGATGCAGGCCATCCGTATCAGGGCTGGCATCTCACACAGGAAGTGGTCCACCTTGTGGTACCCACAGCGAGGCAACCACAATGTCATTGGAGACATGATCAAAGAGTTGGCCACTCCACAGCCCCAAGCAAGGGACACTAAACCCAGACAGAGCTGTGGATGCATAACAGTCATGTAGTGTAGGGGCCTGCAGACAGCAACAAATCGGTCATATGCCATGACAGCCAGGAGCAGGCACTCCACACCTCCCAGACCCAAGAACAGGAAAAGCTGGATGGCACAGCCTACATAGCTGATGGTCTTATCACGTCCATGAAGATTGTAGAGCAGCTGGGGTATGGAGCTGGTGGTGAAACTGAGGTCCAAGAAGGAGAGGTGGGTGAGGAAGAAGTACATGGGGGTGTGAAGATGGGGATCCAGCCGGGATACCAGGATGATGGTGGTATTGCCTACTAGGGTGAGGAGATATGCGATCAAGAGGACCAGAAAGAGTATTCTCTCCAGATGGGGGCGGTCAGAAAACCCCAAAAGGATGAAATGGTTTGGGGAGCTGTCATTGGTTCCATCCATCTTTACAACACTTCAGGAGAATGGAAAATGTAAGGAAAAAAATGTAATTCATAGTCATTCTTAAGTGATTACTGTACTCCTGTCATACTAACAGTATTTGACACTTCTAATAAAAATATGTGTATGTGCATAGATTATTGCCATATTAACAATAGACAGAATTGGATAGAAAAATAGGGTAGTGAGAAACTATTAAAAAAAAAAAACCCACAAAACCTAACTAAAAAAAGAACACAGATTTTGTCCAAAATTAAAAGTAGAAATATTTTAATGAGGAATGAAGAGTAAGTGGAGTCAATCAATAAGCAATGTACTCAGGAAATTTTCCTAAAAACAGATGGTATTTTTAACATAAAAATATGTTTCAAGTTTGATGGAAGTATTTCGGATTGCATGTGGAAACCCCACACTGTACCCCAGAAGTGCATTAATGTACATAGTTACCATTCAATAAAAAAAAAAGTTTCAAAATTTAATACAATTATTTTATTTTTAAATAGAAAATTTCTATATTCTTCTTCTATTTCCCAAATCTCTTGGACAAAGCTACATAAAAACAGGCCAAAACATGTTTTCTCTATACCTCACCTGCAGGGAGAAAGCTGGACTATAGCTTATATTCACTTCCTTTTCTTTCCTATGAATGGATTTTTTGAATGTACCCATAGCTACTTAGAATGGTTGCTAATGATTGTCAGTGACTAATTTTGGTGGAAAGTCAATGTCTTTTAAACTTCTCTCCCCAAAATAAGACTTATGAGAGCATAAATTTGTTCTCTGGGTCTCTGTGATCTTTAATTACCAGAACCAGGTGTGAATTTATCCACCTGTTAGATACCATCACAGACTGTAATTTCGATTGCCCTCTATGCTCAATCTTTCGGAAACTTTATGTCTAACCTAGTCATGGCCATATACAATAGCTTACCAATGGAGGAAATATACCACCTTGTGCATCTAACTCTTCTTAAATTACCCCCAATCTCCCTCCCAGATCCAGTTTTTGAAGACAAAGACAATGGTCAGAATCATCCTTAACTCTAATATGTATTTGGCCTAGAGAATTTCACATTTTAATGAATTAATCAATAGTTATTGACTTCCCAATGAATATAAAAGAATAAATTTTTAACCAGATTTTTAAAACTTGAGAAAATTTAGATAAAATGTTACTATGAAATTCATGCAAACTTTAAGTGAAATAACCACTCAAGTATACCTTGCTGTTTTTCCAATACCCCAGTGAAAGGGCAAGTCCTTGGCAAAAGTGGGAAATTGTTATTTTGTGCCTCTTATCTTTCTTATCACTGGCAGTCTACAAACTGGAGCAATCTTGACTTTTTTCAGGTTTCTCACATTTTGTGTCATTTAGCTACAAAGCTCCTTTTTCTAAGACTTGACCTATTGTGCAGGTAGTAGTGGATTGGATTCCAGTCACTAAAACACTACCTCTAGGTCTTGTAGAGGTTAAGGTACTATCATTTGTGAATTAATTAATGATTCAATTTTTTAAAATTTAAAATTTAATAGTTTATATTAATCAGGATTATAATTAGACTTCATATTACAGTACTAATATTAAGCAAGAAAATCCTTGAAGACACAAAATCTTACATTTTTCAAAGAACATAATCATTTTATTTAACTCTTTTGGAACATAACCATTTTAGAATGACAGAGAGTAGGATTAATAATCTGCATTGAGCAATTTCTCTCATTTGCATGACCATTCACAGCTGTGCATCTCTGTTGGCTGTGACACCCAAATGTCAGCCCCTGGCCTTGGTGTTATGCCCAATGTCCTTTCCCTCCTGTTTCCCTCCTACACCATTTCTTCTCTTTCTTCTTCAATTTTTCTTATCTTTGTTAATAATCTTCAGTTGCTCTTCTGAATTGGCAAAAAATGATTTTTTTTCTTTACCCACTTTTTGAATAATCCCCAAAAATCTTAGCATGGTTTTCAAGAGTCCTACAATTTGCACCAGCTCACCTTTAACCGTCACTAAGAGCCTAGGTATCTTCTGTCCCCCAGTTACTATTCTCTGAAACTAAGTGTTTTCCAAACTCTCTTTATCCACATATCTGGACACTTACCTCACCCCACCTTGTATCATCCTGCTTTTAGCTTATAAATTTATTCTGAAACAGCACTGGGAGTTTCACCCCATAATAAGGCTCTCTGGTATAATTAGTATTTGGAATTAAATTGTCTTAGAGAATAGAAGATACTGGAAGAGACTTTTCCCCTATCTAAAATACATAAAAACAAAACAGACTCACCAAGGAGAACAACTGCTTCTCCCCTTCACCCTCAATCTGCTACCTCTTCCAGAGCATAGGCTGAAGTTCCCTTATCTGTCTAACATGTAGACCTACCAAAGAAAAAACAATTACCTCCAGTCCCTTCTATGAATTTTCATTAACTGAATCTATACTGCAGGAAGGAAGACCAATGTCTGTCAACAAATTTGGACAGTTTTTTTTTTTTTTTTTTTTTTGCAAATCATTATCCCTTCTGTGGGCTCAATGGACTTTGCCCCAGAATACTGTATATTCTTTAAGCCCATTGAATAACTCTAAAAATTCTTTACTCTCCCCCTAAAATCTTCCATGCTTTCCCATCTCCCTTTTCATAAGAAGCAGGATATATAAACATGTGTACCCAACTGGGATATTGGGTAATAACTCTGTGATTCTCCCCATGTCCACAGTTAAATAAATTTTATGTCCTTTTTCTAGGCTAATCTGCCTTCTTATGCACTGACTTTTCAGCAAAACTTCAGGGGGCCATAGGCCTTGGCCCATACAATTCTATGAAGGTCCTAGAGCCAAGAACAAGACTGACTTGTTATTCTCTATCCTGTATTGGTATTGAAAACCCACTTAACAACAAAATAATAACAAAAATAACATAGATCTGACTTAGTACAAAGCCATTTTGTGCTGGGAAACACTGTTTACCTATATTTTTGGATTAAATTGTAAGTGCCACAGTTATCTTTTTGTACACAATAGCAAAGAGCTTGTACTTCATTACTGCTTTTAGAACATATTTCCTTGGTAGCAGTGACAGAAGTGAGTCACTACTCCCTGGCTACCCATAACCTCAAATAAAAGTCTTTGATTCTAAGTTCATCTGAAGCCAGGCTTTGAGTTTTGTCTTTCTCATATTCAGCTTTCTTAATACAACCAATGGAATCCCCTTGTTTGGGATTAAATTGGGTGGAGTGGCTTTCTGTTATTAGCCTGTTTATTTCCTCAACTTTTCCTCACCTTTCCTCATGCCTGGGATGCTTTTCTTTCTTCTCTCCATTATTTCTGCCTATTGGCTTATTTCAAATTTAGTTCACATTATTTTTTTGCAGGACACTTTTTTGATTAACTCATTACAGTTAATCTTCTTTACTCTATGGGTTTTTTAAATGGATACATTTTATCCTTTTTATTTTATATGGCCTATTAGACACTTGCCTATTTTCTTGAAAGTGTAGTTCAAAATTCATTTTCTATAGGGTATTTTCTTTGATTAGCTAGTAGAAAAAATTTTTTCATCATTCAGTTTCATGTGCTTTTCTTGTCCACTTAACCCTGAATCAGTCGATGTGAACATAGGTCCATTGCAGGTGTGCCTTGGAATCATTACATTAAATTCCCAAATGATGCTTCTCTATTCTTTTGTACATCTGCATGCACTGGAGGGTTCAAGAAAAGATCGTTAATTAGCAATCTAATGTACAAACTAAGAAGTGACAAAAGTGCCAGAAGGAATACAAAATATTGGCATGGTGGCTCACACCTATAATCCTAGCACTTTGGGAGGCTGACCCGAGTAGATTGCTTGGGCTCAGGAGTTCGAGACCTGCCTGAGCTCAGGAGTTTGAGACCAGTCTGAGCAAGAGCAACACCCCATCTCTAAAAAATAGCTGGCATTGTGGCCAGTTCCTATAGTCCCTACTACTTGGGAGGCTGAGGTAAGAGAAGCAGTTGAGCCCAAGAGTTTGAGGTTGCTGTGAGTTATGACACCATAGTACTCTACCCAGGGTGACAGTGTTTTTCTGTACTAAAACAAAACAAAACAAAGAAAGGAATACAAAACATATGTGCTTACTCACTATTAATATTTTTGGCAGCATGTTGCTAAGTGCAGAGACAAGAAGCTGAAGTTGCCACATTAAGAAACACAAAAGTATGTTCTAGCTCCAGCAAACCACTCTGCTCCATGATTTCTGACTTCCCTTTCTCCTCTTGGTCTTTGTCCAAAGTATGTCCAGCCTGAAGCTGGTGAAGTTGGTGAGTTGTGAGTGACTCTCTCCAGTGTCATAAGACAAGGGAAAGACCCATGGAAAAGAGAAGACAGGAATCTTCCTGAGTTTCACCCTTTCCTATTTAACTCCACAAAACCTGAGCTGTACTGAAGAGATGGTTTTCATGGAGGTGACATCAGATGTCTCCAGAGAGAATCCTGCAGATGGCACAAAGGATGGGTGGAGGGAGGGTGATTGGAGGGATCACTTCTATGGTTTATCTTATAAGGGTACAAGTAAATCTTTCTAAGAGTAGAATATAAACATCTTAACACAATAACTAAGAAAATGACATAAAGGCTATGTTAACCAGTTTGAGGAAAATATTTCAAACTGTATATGAAATCACCACACTGTACCCCATGATTGTATTAATGTACACAGATATTATTTAATAAAAATAAATAAATAAATAATATCTTGACACTCTGGGGCACTTCAAACTCTCTATGGATCATTTCTGTGTAACTTAGGAGACTCACAGGCAGAAATTAAAGGGAGACATCAATCCCTCTTGTGTGCATTGTACAGTGATATATTTTTCTTCTACCTGTGGCAAAAAATGAGAAAATGTGAGAATTTATTTGCTTACTTCTTTTTTCTCTAGATAGGAAATATTCTTATAAATTCCTCTAAGCCATAAACATAAAATTAATTTAAAATTTCCATAAATGCTGATGGACAATTTATCCCTTCTCTTTTTTCTAAGATTTATTTACTATCACAAGCCAAGCAAGGCTTAACCATCCCCATATTAGAAGTTACGAAACAGCATTTATTCATTTCTCTACTTTCTTATCACAAGACCATTAGAATTAGGTACATGAGCCTCTTCCACAGAGCACCATATAGGAAAAATGGCACAGCACAGGCTGTGATAAAAACAATGAGTTGACTTTAATTTCTTCTGGATTTGAAAGGGGAGTCAGCACATGTGCTACTACTTTAATTAATACATTAGTAATCTAGCTCCTAAAGTTCAATGGATAATTTGAGGTAGAATTATATTCTTCTATTTAACTTTTATTTATGCAAATATATTCTTAATTCTCTTATGGAGTTTCTGACAGCAAAATTATGAAGTAATTTGACAGCTTGGTTGCCTCAATTATCCTAGCAAATGTACTAACATAAAATGTGACATGTATCATTTCTGAAACATAACTTGCCAGAGAAATTACTTAAAATCTCCAATTTGTTAGTCCTATGCTTTCAAGCAAATGAAAGATAACTTTGCCTTATTTTTCCTATGGGTAAAAAGAGGCCCTGCTACAGAGACAAGCACACAAGAAACAAAAACATGCTAATTACCCGATAGAGGCAGAAAGGAGAAGAGCACGTGTAGTTTAATGAATCCCAGGCTGGCAGTTCCTCCCTGAGAGATTTCTCACATGCACATTCTAAACCTGCAATGTACATTCTGTCTCTGGAGTAGGCCTTACTTCACTGTCCCCAGAGAGGCCACCAATAGCACTGTTCCTATCTCTGCAGACCAGGCTTCCCACACTGAGACATAATTGGTGAATTTGGTTAATTTAATTCGTATACTAAAAATCTTCCTATTTTTTTTTTATCTGTACAATCCATTTCATTTTCTTCTGTTTAGTGGGTGTGACAGAAGAGTACTACAGCATAGTTTAAAAACCACTGAAGTCCATCCTCATTTCCACTGAGATTAGACATCACAAAATGACAGCAATATCAAGAGCAGATATTAAGATTACATCAGAGTAAAAACAATAAATAAATAAAAAGGTTACATTGGAAAGAAATACTAGCACAGATAGAAAATCAACATAATATACAAAAACAGAGACTTGGCTACTCCAAAACAGAAGATCCAATGAACGTATATAACACAAAGAAAAATATACAAATCTATACAATGTAGGTAGAAATGTATTATTTACTTTTTTAGAACAGAGAGAAATAAGTCATTCTTGTATAACTTTATCTCAATCTGAGATGTACACTAATACTGTGCCTATAGTTGTAGAGGACGCCAAAAGACAGACAACCTCTAAGCAGGATGATTTACAGCTGGGGGTGGAATCTTGAGTGACCTGTCCATAGGAGCTCCTTATGGAGAAAGAGCCCGTGCCTTCAGCACACAGTCATTGTTAATTACTCTCCTCATCTGTATTATTCTGTCTCAATAAAAGGTTGGTGCAGAGGTTGCTCGGGGCTACCCTGCAAGTAAGGGCTAGCCTATCTCCCACAAGCTTGTACTTCTAATCCACCTCTTGCCTGCTTCCTTCTTGTGTTAACCAAGACCAGGGCCTTAGGAGCCCGATGGGTGGCAACATATACTATACTGTCCCTTGAGTGCTTAACATCTAGAAAATACATACTGCACAATTTTTCTACATTTGCGAAGATATAATTTAAGGTAGCAATTCCTTTATTAGGCATAGATCCAGAAGACCAAAAATCACATTGCAACAAAGATATTTGTATCAGAATGTTTATTGCAGCCCAATTCATAATTGCTAGGTTATGGAAGAAGCCCAGGTGCCCATAGATCCATGAATGGATCAATAAATTGTGGTATATGTACACCATGGAATACTATGCAGCCATAAAGAAAGATGGAAACTTTACCCCCTTCATGTTTAAATGGGTCGACCTGGAAAATGTTCTTCTTAGCAAAGTATCTCAAGAATGGAAGAAAAAGTATCCAATGTATTCAGCCCTATTATGAAACTAATTTAAAGCTTTCATATGAAAGCTATAACCTAATTATAGCCTAAGAATATGGGGAGGGGGGAAAGAGAGGGGAGGGGAAGGAGGTGGATGGGTGGAGAGAGGGTGATCCAAGGGATCACCTATATGGTTTGTCTTACAAGGGTACAAGCGAATCTTTCTAAAAGTAGAATATAAACGTCTTAACACAATAACTAAAAAATGACATGAAGGCTATGTTAACCAGGTTGATGAAAATATTTCAAATTGTATATGAAAACACCACACTGTACCCCATGATTGCATTAATGTACACAGCTATCATTTAATAAAAAAAAAGGTAGCAGGCATATTGTATATGAACTTTAATTCTTCTGTGTCTGGTTGAAGGTGGTAAGTCTGGTCTGATATGAACTGGTTGTTCTCTACATCTGGTGAAAAATTGAATGTGTGATCTCCTAACCCCATTTTTGCCTATGGGTTAGATCTCCAATTCCCATAACTCATGTTTTCCTTCATTTTTTACTATTTTTTTTATTTTTTATTCTGTAGTTTTTATTACCACAGAAGAATTATGTATATATATGAAGTGCAGTGTTATTCATGTATACATGTAATGATCAAATCAGAGAAATTAGTACATCTGTCACTTCATATAGTTCTCATTTGTGATAAGAAAATTCAAAATTTTCTCTTCTAGCTATTTCAAAATAAACAATATAATATTGCTGGTGATTTTCACCTTACTGCACACTAGAACAGCGAACTTATTTCTCTTATCTACTAAGATTTTGACCATCTCCAGAATATTTGAAACTGAAATATGATGCAGCAAACTCACTGTTGGGAATATATCCAAAAGAACTTCCTCATCCTCCATCCCTACCCCCAGCCTCTGTAGCCACTATCCTCTTTATTTCTATGAGATCAGCTTTTTTAGAATCCTCCTATGAGTGAGATCGTGCAGTGTTTATCTTTCTGTGCCTGGGTTATTTTACTTAATGTAACATCCTCCAGATTCATTCATGTTGTCACAAATGACAGAATTTCCTACTTTTTTTTTGGTATGAATTATTTATATGGTATGTTCAGAATAGGTAAATTCATTGAACATAAAGTAGACCAGTGGTTGCCAAGGGTTTGCAGAAGGATAAAATGGAGAGTGACTGCTGCTTGGTAAGTAGGTGGAGTACTTTTTGAGGTGATAAAATGTTTTAGAATTAGTCTGGGCATGGTGGCTCACATCTGTAATCTTAGCATTTTGGGAGGTATAGGCAGGAGGACCACCTGAGCCTAGAAATTTATGGTTGATGTGAGCTCTGATGAGGCTACTGCTTTCCAGCTTGCACAACAGAATGAGACTCTGTCCCCATGTAAACAGAAAAATGTTATGGAATTAAAGAATGGTGAAGAATAAATCTTAGTCTCTGAATATCAGGTATACATAGAGGAGTATACATCAAGCGACAAGAGATGAAGTATTATCCTGCTCCTTTAATTTCTGGAAAAGAACCCTCCGGTTATCCTCTTGCCTCAGCCTCCCAAGTAGCGGGGGCCACTCCAGGATAACTTTTCTTTTTTTCTTCAAGAAATCTCACTCTTCCTCTGGCTGATCTCAAACTCCTGGCCTCAAGCAATCCTCTTGCCTCTACCTTCCAAAGTGCTAGGATTACAGATGTGAGTGACCATGCCCAGACTAATTCCTAGCAGCAGTCACTCCCCATTTTACCCTCCTGCTAACCCTGGGCAATCACTGGTCAATCACTGGTCTACTTTATATTCCATGGATTTGCCTATTCTGAACATACAATATGAATGAATTCATACAATAAAAAGAAGGAAACTGTCATTTGTGACAACGTAAATGAACCGGGAGAACATTATGTTAAGTGAAATAAGCGAGGCATAAAAAGACAAACGTTGTATTATCTCACTCATATGTGGATTCTAAGAAAGCTTATCTCAAGTGCAGAATACCGGCTACAGAGTCTGTGGAGGGAAAGAAGGATGAAGAAAGATTTGTCAATGTGTACAAAGTGGTAGATAAGAGAAATAAGTTCTGCTGTTCTAGTGCACAGTAAGGTGAAAATTGCCAGCAATATTTTATTGTTTATTCTGAAATAACTAGCAGAGAGAATTTTGAATTTTTGCATCACAAAGACATGAGAAATGGAGTGATAGAAGTTTCTTTATTAAGGCTAAATAATGTTCCACTATGTATACTAATCTTATATTTTCATGTAAGAAAATTTACTACATTTTCTTTATTCATTTATCTATTGGTACAGGTTGATTCCATATCTTGTCTATGTGAACAGTGCTGCAATAACCATGGGGGTGTAGGTATCTTGTCAACATACTAATTTCAGTTCTTCTGGATATACACCCAATAGTAAGAATGCTGTATCATATTTCAGTTCCAAATATTTTGGAGATGGTCAAAATATTAGAAGAGAGTTAAAGAAAAACATCTATCTGTGGAGTTAAATATGTAGCCGTCTATTAGCTTACAAAGAAAGGGAAGGCACAAATAAATTTACTTACTATTTCACACAAGATTGAAATGATAAGGGATTTTTAAGTGCTAGAAAAAAAGGAGCTCTGTAGTTACATCAAATACTTTGGAAACTAGTATTCTTAATAAGATGAAATGTACATTTCATTTAGGAGCTCTATAGTTATATTAAGTAGTTTATAAACTATTATTAGTAAGATGAAATGTACCTTACATTCAGAGTTTTTAAAATCAGGTCTTATTGATTTAACTTGTCAATAGTGTTCATGACCAAAAAGACCAAAGCTATAGGCACTAGACTACAAAATTTTAAGGTATACTACAAAGCAGGGATAATTAAAACAGCATATTACTGACATAAAATAGACACATTGATCAATGGAACAGAATAGAGAGCCCAGAATGAACATATGTATCTACAGTCATTTGTCTGTTTTTATTTTGTTGCCTGATTTGGGGGTTAAATCTAAAAAATCCTTATCCATACTAATGCCATGTCGTTTTTCCTTCTACATTTTTTTTCTAGTAATTTTACAGTTTCAGATTTTGTGTTTAAGGCTGTAATCCATTTGAGTTGACTTTTATATGGTGTGTGATAAAGGTCCAATTTCATTCTTTTGTATAAGGATACTCAGTTTTCCCCGAACTGTTTTATTTATCAATGTCCTTTTCCCATTGTATATTCTTGGCACATTTGTGTAAAGATATTCCTACATTTGGCCTTAGAGATAAAGGAAAAAGCAACCAGATCTTGGGGTTCAAGACATACTACTTCAAAATACAAGTGCAGGAGACCAGAACATGCCCAATGGGATTCTTGCTGCAGACAGGCCGGAGTGATCAGCCACCACCTGGAGATTAGTGGATAATAAAGAACCTGATTAGATACAAAGGAGGATCAGATAAAAAGGATAGAGGGTTCTGCTTACCCTGACTTAGCAAGGTTCTTTACTAAACTATATTTTACTAACATGTTCAACAAAGTGGATACCCAGTCCCTACAAAATATATATAAAAAAAAAAAAATAGGTGAGTGTGGTGGCACATACCTGTTGTCCCAGCTATTGGGGAAACTTAGGGGAGAGGCACTGTTGAGCCTAGGAGTTTGAGGCTGTAGTGAGCTATGATAGCACCACTGTACTGTGGCCTGGGCTACAGAGTGAGAACCTGTCTTAAAATCGAAGTTTTTTTCCAGATATTACAAAATGTCTCTTGGAGATGGGCAAAAATCACCCCAGGTTGAGAACCACTATGAATGTAGAGGTTTGTGTCACGTGTGTATTTATGTATAAATATAAGGACCATGAGAAATAAAAGAGCTGGTGAGGTATAGAGAAAAGAGAATGTAGGTTTGGATGACCGAAAAGAGGTTCAAAGTTCAGATCATCTTCCTGTATGTAAGATGATTACTATTAGCTACAATTTACCTGTTATAAAACTGTGAAATATTCATTATTTCACTTATCTACCAAGTACTTTTTAAACTAGTAGTGATAGTATTGTTTAAGCCAGTAGTAATAGTAGGAGACTCTGTTCTAAGTGGTAGTGATGCTGCTGGGAGTGTTACAGTAAGATGAAGCTAATAAAACTATTTATAAATCAGATTAAGTAGGGTCAATGGTGGCTAAAAAGAACAAAAATGAACCCTACATATAATGTGAGAGGATGGGATGACACAGAAAGGTGCTCAGATGTTTTTCTTGAGCAACTATGTAGATAGAATAAAAGTGTCAGAGAATGGGAGATGGTAGAAAATGACTTTCTGACTCAAATTTGCATCCTTCAGACAGGAAAACCGTCTGAGCCCCAATATTTTCTCACCTTCCAAATGACAATCTTATTACCCACATTGGTCTCCTGAGTCAAAGCCTCTCCTGTCTCTTTGCTCACAAGTTCCAGAACCATCTGGAGCTGTACTTGTTTGGAAAGATGTCTCAAAACTGTTACAGAGACCCTTATTCAGTAGCTAATATCACTCCCATGTGTGAGGATATACAAAGATCAACATACACATACACAAAGCACATACAAATGTTTGATCTCAATAACTGAACATAAATACATTTTCATACCAAATACCATAAAGGTTTATCTAAAAATTGCTGCATGCATTAAAAAGCAGGAAAGAAAAAATATTTTAAATTAACTAGATAAAATTAAAATAAACTATTGAAGAACATTTAATGACAAGAAATACAATAATGTCTTACCTAATGTGCATGATGCAATGGTACATTTCAAAATTATTAAGAAAACAGTATAATTATGATGGATATGTTACTTAATTCAATGTAAGCATTTCACATTGTATATTAAAGCAGCACACTGAACTCATAAATGCATCGATGTATACAGTTGTGATTTAATAAAAAAATTAAAAAGAAGAAATACAATAATGTTAAATAAATTACTCTAGCCATGTTCCACTCCATATAAAAATAAATGTTTTATAAAACACCAATTTTTAAAAATGTTCTTGTAATGTATAAATTCCAGATAGACACAAACAAAAATGTTGTTAGATGAAATGCTATCTATTGGTGCTAGGTAGAAGAGTGATGGTATTTCTTATGTCTCTATATTTTGACTTTTCAAAATTATTTATTACTTTATAAAAAGAAAGGGATTTATAATTAGTAGTATAAGTAGTATTAGTCAGAAGAAACCTTGTAGGTAAACATATTTTAAATGGAAAAAACACAAATATTTACAAAATATTCATTACAAAATTTTACAAAGAGGTGGCCAACATATAGATAATATTTTGTAAAATTCTGTAAGGAATATTTTATGAATAAAGTTACATTTAGCTACAATTTCCCATTTTCCCTATGTATGGTGACTTTAGGGACGACCTTTGGGACACCTTGTACAATACAATGAAAACTAAATCTCCCTTCAATAATAAGATACTTGATAGAAGTATAGATGTGTATTTTATTTACAGGGAATACCCACAGAGATATACACATAAACAGGCTTTTATTAGAAAAACAAATTCTATTCCCCAAATAATTTAATAAGCCCTTTATATGTATCAATTGTTTTATTTTGTTTATTTATTTCTGTTTTATTGTTTGGGATTCATTGAGGGTATAAAGAATTAGGTTACACTAATTGCATGTGTTAGGTAAATTCCCTTTTATAATTGTGTCCCGCTCCCAAATGGTGTGTCATATTTGATGACTTCCAACCCCCTCCATGTATGAGGTTATCTTCTGTATTCACCTACCTCCCAGCACGTTTTAGGTCATCTACTGCATCAAATGTTTTAAAGGAATAGTATAATGCTGTACATAAGATAACAATGGAATTCATGATGGCATTTGACAAAATGGAAAAACTGTCCTTTGTTTTAGTGTTTACAAAGTACAGAGAACTATGACACTTGTAGACAGTGAAAAGCTTCCTCAGACCAAAGAAACTTTGAGCAAAAGGAGATGGAAAACAAAAAATAGCATGTTTAGTGACAGCGATGATTAGGCCAAATCTCATGACTGGTTAAGGCAAGAGTGTAGAAACACAACTTAGGGCCCTAGAAAGTATTGGCAGGCTCAGACCTTTAGATGATATTTATTTGGTATTGAATTGAATTGAATAATATAGAGAACATCTTTAGAAGCATTATATTAGCTATGTTCCATATGGTACATTTTGATTAAGAAAAAAAAAACAGAATGAAAAAAAGAGAAAATAGTAAAAACATACTGTAAAACACACTTTCTGGCTAGAAAGTACTGCATGTTTGAATTTTGTAGATGACCTTAAATCAAGAAGAAAAAAACCAAGAGATGTATTTCCAGACACATCCAGAGGGAAGTTGAGGAAAAATTATCCCAACCTTAACTTAGAACAACTGAACTAGCTAAATAAGAGAGGTAATATTTGCAATGTCTCATTGTGATAAATCTTTGGTTAATATTAAAGCTGACTAGGCCAGGTGCCGTGGCTCTCATGCCTAAAATCCTAGCACTCTGGGAGATTGGGTGGGTGGATTGCTTGAGCTCAGGAATTTGAGACCAATCTGAGAAAGAGCTAGACCTGGTCTCTAAAAAATATAGCTGGGCCTTGTGATGGATGCCTGTTGTCCCAGCTACTTGGGAGGCTGAGGCAAGAGGATCACTTGACCCCAAGAGTTTGAGGTTGCTGTGAGCTCTAATGCCACAGAACTCAACCCCAGGTTGACTGAATGAGACTCTGTCTCAAAAAAGAAAGAAATATTAAAGATGATTGACCTTCTTTGTGCTAGTAATATTCTAGATGTTAGGAAGTTAAACGTGTTCAGAACATGTCTAAGAACTTTTGAAGAACACTGTACAAACCATTCCACAGATGCCAATTTTGGGGGCCAAATACTTCAATAGACCTCTCCATTAAAGAAGCTCAAATCATTGGTTCCAAATATTTGTTGAATAGTGTTTTGTGTGCTACTTGATTCCTACCTCAGGAGATAGGTGCCTGCTTAAAGCTTTAAAGAACACAGACTCAACCAGATGCTACTCTCAACAAAAGCCCAAACCTAAGGGGTGTTTTGGTGACATTAATCAAATCAAAATATTCAAAAGCAAAACATTGTACAAATGAGAATTATTCGGGAAGTTTACAATAAAGACGTCCAATTGTCACCAAGAATCAACTGGGCCACAGATAGCTCCAGCGGTTGGACCCAGACTGTCAGCATCAGGAAAAATAAGACTTGCACTAATTACAGGGCTAGGAAGGGCTTCAGGCAAGAGGAGGAACGTCTACATAATGAGTGTATTTGGACTCCTGTGCAAGGGTCCCAAACAAGCAAAAGCCAGGAGACCCCAACCTGAGTGTGACCTGTTAGAGAGGCAGCGGAAGAATGGAGGAGAGGGGGAGTCATTTAGGAGACCTGCGTGGGATTACTGGCCTCTGTCTTTGGGCAGGTCACTAACATCTCTAGTTAACTCTGCCCCTCTGTCACAGCAGCATTTCCAGAAACTGAACAGCACCTCTTCAGGCACTCCCACCGCAGGAGCATAGAGGTGGCTGTCACCTGGCGGCACCTGGCTGCCTCTTGCAGAGGCTCAGTGGGGTGGCTTCTGTGCTCTGGGTAGGTTTCCCAAACCACACACAGTGCTGCCTGGTCCTCCTCACAGAAGCGGCTCAGGCTCTGGCCATGCCACACAGCCCAGTGGGCCCCAGGCCCAGCCCCAACTACCGCGTGCCCAGGTGCCAGTTGGGCCGGAAGGGAGCCCAGCACTGAGGCCTGGTGTGGATGTAGCCCTGTGTGCTTCCAGATGTCCCACATGACTCGGATATGCACCTGAGGCAGAAACTGTGACTGCAGTCTACGTTGACTGGATCCTGAAGCAAGTCCGGGCACATGGGTCACCTGGCCTTCTGGTGTAGCTGCTCCCTGGACACCCCAGGGGCCATGACCTCCCTGGCCCTGACCTGCAGCAGCACTGCCTTCCTCGCTGGTGGTACTACCCTCACTCATCAGGAGGAGGGTTGCGGTGATCATTCCATTGTCATGGAAGTGAGGAACCCCAACAGCCCTGGAATAGCAAGGTGGTGGTAATCTGCTGGTGGAGGGGTTCAAGAGTTCAAGGGAGCCACTCCCAGTGAAAAGTTAAAACTCATGCACTCTTGACCTCGAGGATAAAATTAACATTATGAACCTTACCTCCTAGAAAATGGCATTTCTCACAGGAATCCCTCAGTGCCTTAAAGGAGCCTCTAATCACTCATTCTTACCGTTAGTAAGTTTGGAGAATTCTTGAGTTCATGCCTTCCATTATTTACTGAATGGTATCATCTTTGTTAAAATCTTTTTTCTTAATGTGGCATAATCTTTTTAAAAAAGAAAAAAAAAAAACTTGTGTCCATGTCTCTTGGCTCACACGGGTAATTCTAGCATTTGGGGATGCCAAAGAAAGGATTTCTTGAGAACAGGAGTTCCAGATTAGCTTGAAGAAGAGTAAGACCCCTGTCTTTACAAAAAAGAAAGAAAAAAAGAATAAGAAAAGAAAAGGTAACTGGGCATTTTAGTGAGCACCTGTAATGCCACTTACTCAGGAGGCTGAGGCCAGAGGATTGCTTGAGCTTGAGCACAGGAGTTTGAGGTTGCAGTGTGCTATGATGAACTTTACCCTGGGTGACGGAGAGAAAAACAAAAGAAATGCATTTTCCCAAAAACTTAATTTTTTTTTAATATCTTACACTAATTAGCTCATGATAAAAAAATGAGACACCAACTGAATGGGTGATGCCTGCCTGGGTGTGTGTATAATAATGATAGTGTTAACAGAATTTCTTTCTTCAGTAGGTCCTTGGTCTCACAGGTTTGAAGAATGAATTCATGGACCACAGAGAAGTGATAAGATTGTATTTATTGAACAGAAAGGAATACAAAAGGAGTAAAAAGCACCAGAGCTTCTGGCAAAGGGAAAGACCCAGATGGGGAGTGTCCACATGGTTCCTTTGTCTAGGGGTATAGGGTATTGAGAATCACATTTGGCCAGGACTTGGTAGATGGAAACACTTTCTCAATGTTAATGAGTATTATTGACAAATGAATGAATGCAGTCCCTCCAGTTGGGGGAGAAAAGTCAGAGCATTCCTTACATGATATTGCCTAGGTCTAGGAAAACTGGGGTTCCTTGTCCAGCCTTGAATGGGAGAAACTTTTATCAATAACTCTACAGCCTGACAACAATTCTGAATATTTAAATAATTATATGACTTAGTTCAGGGAAAGCCTTATAATGAATACACATGTGTGTGTTATTACTTTTGCAAAGCTTATTTTGGTGGTGACAAATCTGTAGACTAAGACACTCATACAAAGGAATAATCCAAGCTTAGCCTATCAGTACTTGCACCTGTGTTATGGGAACACTGAGACAGCAGCAAGCGGATTAGATAGAGGGGATGTCAAATCCCCCAAAGGGAGGCTGAATCAGGATGAGTATAGGGAGATGATTAAGGTCATACAGACAGTAGACAGATCTCCAGCAGTGCCTGTCATCTGAGCAAAATAATTTCAGTATGGGTGGGTTTAAAGTGGTGGTGGGGTGTGCCTCTGGGAAATCATACAGTCCATTCCTCAACACACTTTTGTGTGTGTTGGGAGGTGCCAAGTTCCATGGACTCAGCCACGAAGAAGGATGACTTAATATCTTTTGCAATAACCTGGATAGAAGTAGAGACCATTCCCGAGTGAAGCATCTAAAGAATGGGAAAAACACCACATGTATTCACAATTAAATTGGAACTAACTGATGAACATATGTGTGTGAGAAGGAGGTAAAACTTAATTCACCAGTCCTGCAGGAATATAAGAGAGGACTCTGAGCTAGTCTGCAGGTTCAAGGTCAGACTTCTGAGGTTTGCTGAGCTACCAGGGGCTGCCATTCTAGTGGCAAAAGATAAGCAGGTGAGAAAGGCGAGGAGAACAGGTGTAAAGTTGAGGGAAGAAGGCCGGTCCAGGTATTGGAAAGGCTTTATTAGTAAAAAGAGAGCAGACTAGAGTGTTACCAGGAGCCAGTTGGTTACATACAGGTTCAGGAGGCTATTATTACACCTTATCAGTAGGGTTGGAATGTGTGGAGGAGGCTGTGATAGGGAGTCATCCCCTTCTGTAGAGGGACTAATTGTTGCATAGGGCCAATATTGGAGTCACTCACCTGATTGGCCAACAGCCAGGACAGAATAAAAAGTTACTGTTCTGTTGTTTCTCAGGCACTGGCCTTGAAGCATTCTAGGGGGGTAAGGAAGAGGTATAGTTCCCATGATCATACTATTTGGTTTCTTTTTTTAATTATTATTTTCATTAAATCATAACTTTGTACATTGATGCATTTATGGGGTTCAGGGTACTGCTTCGATATACAATGTGAAATGCTTACATTGAACTAATTAACACATCCATCATAATTATACTAATTTCTTAATAGTTTTGAAATGCACCATTGCATCATGCACATTAGATGAGGTCCCCCCTCCCTTCTCCCATATCCCCCCTTGCCTCCCCTCTCTCTCCTCTTCCCTTCTACTTTCTGGACTATAGTTATGTTTTGCCATTCATATGAGTGTGTATGTGATTATATATTGATTTCATAATAGTATTGAGTACATTGGATACTTTTTTTTCCATTCTTGAGATGCATTACTAAGAAGAATATGTTCCAGCTCCATCCAGGTAGACATAAAAGATGTGAAGTCTCCATCTTTTAATGGCTGCATAGTATTCCATCGTGTACATAGTCCACAGCTTGTTAATCTATTCGTGGTTCAATGGGCACTTGGGTTGTTTCCATGTCTTGGCTATTATGAATTGGGCTGCAAAACATTCTGGTACAAATGTCTTTGTTGTAAAATAATTTTTGATCATCTGGGTATATACCTAGTAGAAAAATTGCAATATTGACTAGTAGGTCTACTTATAGTTCCTTGAGTGTTTTCCAAACTTCTTTCCAAAAAGGTCGTGTTAGCTTGCATTCCCACCAGCAGTGTAGAAGTGTTCCCTTCTCTCCTCATCCATGCCAACATCTGTAGTTTTGGGATTTTGTAATGTGGGCTAATCTTACTGGAGTTAGATGATATCTCAAATTGATTTTGATTTGCATTTCTCTGATGATTAAGGATGATGAGCATTTCTTCATGTGTTTGTAGGCCATGCACTTGTCTTCATCGGAGAATTTTCTGTTCAAGTCTCTTGCCCACATAGAAATAGAGTTATTTATTCTTTTCTTACTGATTAGTTTGAGTTCTCTGTAGATTCTAGTTATCAGACCTTTGTCAGCAGCATAACCTGCAAAAATCTTTCATTCTGACGCTTGTCTGTTTGCTTTACTTACTGTGCTCTTGGCTGTGCAAAAGCTTTTTAGTTTGATCAGATCCCAGCAATGGATTTTTGGTTTTGCTTCAATTGCCCGGGGGTTCCTCTTCATAAAATATTCTCCCAGGCCAATTCTTCAAGTGTTTTCCCTGAAGTCTCTTCTAGTATTTTTATAGTTTCTTATCTTAAGTTTAAATAGTTTATCCAGTGAGAATCAATTTTTGTTAATAGTGAAAGGTTGGGGTCCAGTTTCAGTCTTCTACAGGTCACCAGCCAGTTCACACAGCACAATTTGTTAAACAGGGAGTCTCTCCCCCACTGAAAATTTTTGATAGTCTTGTCAAAGATCAAATGATGATAAGTAGCTGGGTTAATCTCTTGGTTCTCTATTCTGTTCCATAAATCTACTGCTCTGTTTTTGTGCTAGTACCATGCTGTTTTGATCATATAGATTCATAGTATAGCCTGAAGTCTGGTAATGTGATACCTCCTGATTTGGTCTTATTTCTGAGTAATGTATTGGCTATTTGAGTTTTTTTTCTGCTTCCATATAAAATTAAGTACTATTTTTTCAAGTTCTCTAAAGTATGACAATGGTGCTTTAATATGTATTGCACTTAATCTGTAGATAGCTTTGGGTAGTGTGGACATTTTAACAATGTTGATTCTTCCCAGACATGAGTATGGTATGTTTTCCCATTTGTTAAAATCTTCAGTTATTTCTTTTCTCAGAGTTTCATAGTTCTCTTTACAGAGATCTTTCACATCCTCTGGTAGGTAAATTCCCGGCGTTTTCATCTTCCTTGGCACTATTGTAAAAGGAATAGAGTCCTTGACTATATTTTCAGCTTGACTATTGTTGGCATATATAAAAGCTACTGATTTGTAAGTATTGATTTTGTATCCTGAGATGCTACTGTATTCCTTGATCACTTCCAACAGTTTTGAAGTTGAGTTGCTGGGATTTTCCAGGTATAGGAATATATCATCAGTGAAGACTGAGAATTTGATCTCCTTTTGATTCTATTTGCATACCCTTGATCACCTTCTATTGCCTGATTGTGATGACTAAGACTTCCATTACTATGTTGAATAGCAGTGGAGACAGTGGGCATCCTTGCCTCATTCCTGATCTGAGTGGAAATGTTTTCAATTTTATGCCATTCAATATGATATTGGCTGTGGGTTTGCTGTAGATGTCCTCTGTCAGTTTAAGAAATGTCCCTTCTGTGACTATTTCTTAAATTTTCTAATCATGAAAGGATGCTGGATATTATCAAAGGCTTTTTCTGTGTCAATTGAGAGAATTATATGGACTTTGTTTTTTATTTTATTGATGTGATGTATTTATAGATTAGCATATGTTAAACCAATCCTATAGCCCTGGAATAAAACCAACTTAATCAAGGTGTATAATTTTTTTGATGTATTTCAATTCTGTTTGCTAAGATCTTATTGAATATTTTTACATTGATATTCATTAATGATATTGGTCTATAATTTTCTTTCTTTGTTGGATCCTTACCTGGTTTGGGTATCAGGGTGATATTTGCTTCGTAGGATGTGTTGGGAAGTATTCCTTCTTTTTCTATGCTTTGGAAAATGTTATATAATATGAGCATTAGTTCCTCTTGAAAGGATTGATGGAATTGGGATGTGAAGCCATCTGGTCTGGACTTTTCTTTTTTGGGAGTGTTTGTATTGTTGATGCCATTTCAGTGATTGATATAGATCTATTCAAGATTTCTAATTCTTTCAGGGTTTGTCTAGGGAGGTGGGATAATTCTTGGTATTGGTTCATTTCCTACCGATTTTCATATTTCTAGGAGTAGAGATTTTTGTAGTAATCACTGAAGATTTTTTGAATTTCTGGAGTGTCTGTTGCTATTTCTCCTTTTTTATTTCTGGTAGACGATATTAGAAATTTTACTTTTCTATTTCTGGTTATGTTGGCCAAAGGTTTATCAATTTTATTAGTCTATTCAAAAAACCAACTTTATTCTATGAAGCTAACATCACCCTGATCCCCAAACCAGGAAAAGACCCAACAAGAAAAGAAAATTACAGACCAATATCACTAATGAATATTGATGAAAAAATATTTAAGAAAATCCTAACAAACAGAATCCAGCAACACATCAAACAAATTATACACCGCTAACCAAGTGGGTTTTATCTCAGGATCTCAAGGATGGTTCAACATATGTAAATCTAGGGGGAGTGGTCAAGTTGGCTGACAGGCACCAGTCTCTGACAGAAGCTCCTGTTCAGAAGAAAGGATAAAGTTGGAGAAACACCCAACAAAGTCGAAAACTGGGAGCCCAGCTGAGAGAGAAGAGTGATACTGGCAGGGAACCTCTTCTGAGACAGGCGGAGACTCCTAGAGGACAATCTACAGGTACATAAATCACCCCAAAGGAATAGTGCCCATCCCCTCTCCCAAGAAAGGTGTGCTTTTCCTTTGTTTCCTCTTCAACCACTCCTCCGAGTCCCCTACAGGCCACTGATAAACTGAGGACCTATTCTCTCACTCCACGAGTGAGAGCTGCCAACAGGGAAGTTTACTACCCTGGAGGAACCCAGTTGAGACTTGGACACTTTCCCCCAGGCAGAAAAGTGGAACTGGCGTTCGAACTGCCATTTTAAGTTTCCAGTCCACTCTCCCTCCCCTTGCCAGCAGAGACAGGGAAAGGAGACCCAAGAACAGCATCCACTCACCCTTTCAAGACCAAGCCCCCTGTCCCAGTCCTTCACCGGGAGAACTGCTTGATCCACGCTTTCTTCATGCAGACAGATCCCCCTCAGTCAGCACATTCTGTGCTCAGCTGTCTCCCCAGCTGCTATCTGCACTTCCCAAGACCTTGGTGCCGGTGATGGGGATTGACACCAGACAGGGAGGGCTACACACCCCACCAGGCGTGGCGTCCACCTCCGCATCTTTGGTGGCACTTGACAGTGATTGACTTCTGCTGGGTTGTGTCACTGAGCTGTGCCCAACTCCCAGAGCCCTGCTGGCCTGCGGCTGCCATCCGGGGAGGGTCGCACAGTCCCGCCAGCTGCTTGCCTGCCTCCAGGGCTTTGGCAGCAGGTGAGGGCAATTGACTTCTGCTAGGGCAGGTTGAGCAGCCCAGCGCCTGCCTCCTGGGGCCCCCAGGCCCTGGATCACCACCAGCTCCTGCCTCAGAGGGTCAAGCCGTCCAGCCACTCACATGCCAGCCTCCAGGGCTTTGGTGGCTAGTGAGGTCAAATGACTTCTGCTGGGCAGGTTGCGCAGTCTCGTGCCCACCTCCCAGGGTCTTGTTCATTGGCAGTCCCCAGCAGCTCCAGCCAGGGAGGGTCACGCCATCCTGCCAGGGGTGCGCCCACCTCTGGGGCTTGGCGGCCTGTGAGGGCAGCTGACTTCTGCTGGGGCAGGTGGCGCAGACATGCGTCTGCTGGGACCTCCCAGCACGCCATGACTGCCAACTCCTGCCGGAGAGGGTTGTGCCATTCTGCCAGCTGCATGCCTGCATTTGGGGCTTTGGTGGCCTGCAAGGACATCTGACTTCTCCTGGGGCAGGTCGCGTAACTGCGCGCCCACCTCCCAGGGGCTTGCCAGCTTGCAGTTGCCAGCAGCTCCTGCCTGGGAGGGTTGCACCATCCCGCCAGCCGTGCATCTGCCTCCAGGGGTTAAGTGGCTAGTAAGGACAACTGACCTCCACTGGAGCAAGTTGCACCTGCCTCCCAGGGCCTTGACGGCAACACTGACTACTGCAGGGGTGAGCTGCATCACCCCGCCTGCTGGCCCTGCCTCCCGGGGTCTTGCCAGGTTGTGGCCAGGAGAAAACTACAAGAAGCCACTGGCATAACAGTTTTAGGGACAGTTTCCAAAAGGTGCAAATTCAACATGGGACGGAACCAGCAGAAAAACTCTGGCAACCAGAATAACCAGAGTAGATTAACTTCCCCAAAGAAGGATGGGGTAGACACAATTGAAGATCCACTACATAAACAAATATCTGAAATGTCAGAAATTGAGTTCAGAATCTGGATAGGGAGTAAGATCAACAGGGTAGAGGAAAAGAGGGAGCTAGAATTTCAAATCATTCAAAAGCTGTCCCAGGAATTCAATGATTTCAAAGATAAAATGATCAAGGATTACGATACACTGAAACAAGAGGTTGCAGATTTGAAGAGCATCGTTGAATCTCTCTGTCAAGGATGGAGGAGGCAGAAGATAGGCTCTCCGACACTGAAGACTAAGACTTTGAACATACCCAAACTTCCAAAGATTTTGACAAATGGAGAACAAAAACAGATCTCTCACTCAGAGAGATCTTGGATAATTCGAAGAAAACTAATATTCACCTCATAGGAATCCCTGAAGGTGA
>NW_003852648.1:633645-641072 GCF_000181295.1 Otolemur garnettii | reverse complement strand
AAGGGTACAAGTGAATCTTTCTAAAAGCAGAGTATGAATATTTTAACTCAATAACTAGGAAAATGACATGAACGTTATGTTGACCAATTTGATGAGAGCATTTCAAAATGTATATTAAAACAGCACACTGTACCTCATGATGGCATTAATGTACACAGTTATGCTATAAGAAATAAAATAAAATAAAACCAACTTTTTGTTTCCTTTATCATCTGAATGATTCTTTTTTAAAAATTTAATTTAATTCTGCCCTAATTTTAGTTATTTCTTTTCTTCTGGTGGATTTGGGGTTAAAATGTCCTTTCTTTTCCAATTGCTTGAGATCATCCTAAGTTGTTGGCTTCCTCTCTTACTGTTTTCTTAATGAAGACTTCTAACTCTATAAATTTCCCTTGTAGGACTTCCTTTGCAGAATCCCACAGATTTTGATAATTTGTGTCTTTGTTATCATTTTATTCCAAAAATTTGGTGATTTATCCCTAATCTCATCTTTGATCCAGCTGTCATTAGCTTCAAGTTCCCTTGACTTTGTTTGAGTATGAAGAATCCTGTTGCTGTTGAGTTCAACTTTTATTCCATGGTGGTCCAAGAAGATATAAGGAATAATTTGTATACTTTTAAATTTGCTGAGGTTAGACTTGTGTCCTAGGATATGATTTATTTTGGAGGATGAGCAAGGGCTGATGAGAAAAATGTATATTCAATGTTATTGGGTTGAAATATTCTGTAGACGTCTGTAAAGTCCATTTGTTCTGGGGTCAGGTTTAAGCTTAATATTTCTTTGTTTAGTTTCTTCTTGGAGGATCTATCCAAAACTGTCAAAGGAGTGTTAAAATCTTCAACTATTATAGTGCAGGAAGATATTAAGTCATTCATATCCATTAGAGTCTGCTTTATAAATTGAGGAGCATTCTGATAGGGTGCATAAATATTAATTATTAAAATCTCTTCCTGTTTAGTGTTTCTCTTCCCAATTTGTAGTGACCCTCTTTATCTTTCTTTATCTTTGTTGGTTTAAGGTCAATTGTATCTGCTACTAAAATTGCAACCCCTGCTTTTGTCTGGTTTCCATTTACCTGTAATGTACAAGTCCATCCCTTTCACTGAGTCTATTTTTATCCTTTAAGGTAAGGTGAGATTCTTGTATAGAACAGATGTCTGGTCTGAGTTTATGTATCCAGTCAGCCAGCCTGGGCCACTTTAGAGGAAAATTTAAACCATTCACATTAATTGAGAGAATTGGTAGCCTGGTTGTGTTTTTGGTGTCATGATTTTTGGATGTCCAGTGGACATTTTTAATCCTTTCACCACTGTGGACGTTGTGTTTTGTTCAGAAATTTCTAGGTGAGTTTACTTTGGAGGTAGAGCATTGTACTGGTCATTGTGGAGGATGGGACTGAGAATATCCTGCAGAGCTGGTGGTTTTGAACCCAGTCTGGGCCTGCCAAACAACAATATCAACTAAAACAAACACGCCCCCCCCCCAAAAAAAAAGTCCAGTGTTGTGGCAGGCGCCTGTAGGCCCAGCTACTTGGGAGTCTGAGGCAAGAGAATCACTTAAGCCCAAGAGTTTGAGGTTGCTGTGAGCTTTGATGCCACGGCACTTAACCCAGGGAGACAGCTTAAGACTCAGGCTCAAAAAAAAAAAGAAAAGAAAAGAAAAAGAAAAAAGATAAAAAAAAAGAAAAGAAATAAAAGAAAAGAAACTAAACAAAGAAACATGACTCTAAAACAATTGAGCTTAACAGACATATACATAACATACCACCCCAGTATTGCCAAGTTCATATTATTCTCATCAGCTCTTGGCATCATTTTCCAAAACTGACCATATCCTAGGACACAAATTAAACCTTGCCAAATTTGAAAGAATAAAAATTATACCTTGTATCTTACAGACTACTATGGAATCAAGTAGAACTAAATTCCAACAAAAACTTTTATTACCCAAATCATGGAAACTAAATAATCTTATGTAGAAAGACAACTGATTCAAGGAGATAAAGAAGAAAATCATTACATTCCTTCAACAAAATGATGATGAAAAACTTCTGGTATACTGCAAAAAATTCCTAAGAGGGAAATTTTTATTGCATTAGATGCCCATAACCAAAAATAATAAAAAGCACAAATCAACAATCTAATGCACCATTTCCAGGAACTGTAAAAGAAAGAGTACTCTAATCCCAAATGTAGAAGAAGGAAAGAACCAAAATCAGAGTAGAAAAAAAATGAAATTGAGAACAAAAGAACTATTCAGGAGATTAAGAAAACCAAAAGTTGGTTCTTTGAAAAATAAATAAAATTGATAAACCTTTGGCTAGTCTAACTTGAAACAGAAAAGTGAAGATCTCTAATAACCTCAATGAGAAATGAAAAAGGGCAAATAACAATGGATGTCTCAGAGATACAAGGGATTATCTCTGATTACTATTAAAAACTTTATGCCCAGAAATTTGACATTATGGAGGAAGTGAACTAATATCTGGAATCATACTACCTCCCTAGACTTAACCAAGAAGAATAAAACTCTTGAACAGACCAATATCAACCACATAAATTTCAAAAATAAAATAGCTTCCAACAAAAAGAAGTTCTGGACCATATGATTTTCCGACATAATTTGAACAAGCATTCAAAGAAGAGCTCATACCTATGCTGCAGAATGTATTCAAAAACATTAAGAAGGAAAGAACACTCCCAAGTCATTCTCTGGAGCAAATATCTTTATGATACCAAAGCATAAAAAAGACCCATTAAAAAAAGAAAACACAGACCAATTCCACTAATGAATACAATCCAAAAATACTTAACAAAATACTAGCAAATAGAATAAGGGTAAACAATATATATATATATATATATATATACCCACACACACATATGTATATGTGTATATATGTATATAAGTAGATTATATATATATATTTTAATGTATACATGTATTCTATTTTCTAGGATTTTGTTGAATATTTTTTGATATATATGATAGATATATCCTTTTATCCCAGGGATGTAAGGTTGGTTCAACATATGCAAACCTATAAACATAATTTGTCACACCGAAAACAAAAACCATATGATCCTCTCAATAGATTCAGGAAAAACATATGACAAAATTTAGTACCCTTTCTGAAAAGAACACTTAAGAAAATAGACACAGATGGAAACTTTTTTAGCTGATACAAGCCAACTATGACAAACTCACAGTTAACATTTTACTGAATAGAGTAGAACTGAAAACAATTTCACTTACAACTGGAACCAGACACAGATGTCCTTTATAGCCACTATTATTCAACATAGCACAGGAAGTCCTAGCCAATGCAATCAGGGAAGAGAATGATATCAAGGGTACCTAAGTGCAGACAGAGGAGGTCAAACATTTGTTCTTTGCTGTTGATATTATCTTATATTTAGAAAACTTTAAAGACTCAACTACAAGATCCCTAGCAGTTATAAAGAAATACAGTAATGTCTCAGGATATAAAAATCAATATCCAAAAATCAGTAGTGATAGCCTTCATATACACCAATAACAGAGAAGCAAATGAAAGACAATATTTTTCTTTTTTTTTAGACAATATTTTTCAAAGTAGCTTCAAAGCAAATGTAATACCTGTGAATATACCTAATGAAGGGTGTGACAGATCTCTGCAGAGAGAACAACAAAATGCTAAGAAAACAAGTAGCAGATTAATAAATGGGAGAACATAGCATGCTCATGGCTGGGAAGAATTAATCTTGTTAAAATGTTTATAACTACCCAAAGTGATCTACTTATTCATTGCAATCCCCATTAAAACACCAATATCATTGTTTGAAGAACTTTAAAATATAATTCTGCATTTCATATGAAATTAGAAGAAATCCTGAATAGTGAACACAATTCTAAGAAATAAAAACAAATGTGGAGGTATCATTTTACCAGTCTTCATATTATACTACATGTCTGTGATGATTAAAACAACATGGCATTGGACGGTGCCTGTAGCTCAAAGGAGTAGGGTTCTGGCCCCATATGCTGAAGGTGGTGGGCTCAAACCCAGCCCTGGCCAAAATTTGCAAAACAAAAGAAAATAAAACAAAACATGACATTGACACAAAAGCAGAGACATAGATCTATGAAACAGAATAGAACACCTAGAAATGAAATCAGCCTCTTATCACCATCTGAGCTTTAGTAAACCAAACAAAAGCTTGGGAAAAGAATCTCTACTTAATAAATGGTGCTGGAAAAAGTGGTTAGGCATATGTTAAGACTGAAACAAAACAAGCATTTCTCACCAATTATACAAATTGACTCATGATTAGAAAATGGATTTAAATCTAAGGCATAAAGTGATAAAATTTCTAGAAGAAAATGTGGGAATACTTCAAATAATATCAGCCTGTGGAAATATTTTATGAAGATGACCCCATTAGCAGTAACCAAAATAAATAAATGGGACCTGATGAAACAAAAAATGTTCTACTCAGCTAAGAATACATGAAAGCAAATTGACAACCTTTATATTGGGAGAATATATTTGCATTTTACAAGCCTGACAAAGGGCTAATAACCAGAATCTACAGACAACTCAAACTAATCAACAATAAAAGAGAAAACAGTCCCATTTATCAAGAGATAAGAACAGAACCTTCTCCAAAGAAGATTGGCAAATGGTCAACAAACACATGAAAAATGCTTATTGTCCCTAAGTATCAGAGAAATACAAATCAAAGCCACCTTGAGATATCCCCTAACCCCAGTGAGACTAACCCCTGGCACAAAGTCCCAAAGCTACAGTTGTTAGCGAGGGTGTGGAGAGAAGAAAACACTTATACAATGTTGATAGGATTTCAAACTAATATAGCCTCTGAATGAATGAAAAAAGTACAGAGATTGCTCCAAGAACAAAAGTAGACTGTCCATTTAATCCTGCATTACTATTACTGGATATCTACCCCCAAAATAAACAAATTATTTTACCACAAAGAGATTTGCATTAGAATGTTCATTGAATCTCAATTCACAATTGCCAAGATGTGGAATCAACCCCAGTGCCCATCAATTCATGAATGGATTAATAAAATGTCACATATGTATACTATAGATTACTATTCAACCTGAAAGAAAGATGAAGAATTTATATCTTTTATATTATCTGGATAGATTTGGAGGACATCCTCCCAAGTAAATTATCACAAGAATGGATAAATAAGCATCTAATGTACTTAACACTAATTGGAAATTAGTAGATGAATAACTACATGCCCATATCAGAGAAAAACACAATGAAATTCAAAAAGAGAAACGGGGGAAAGAGGAGGTAGAAAAGAACAGGAAGAGGCTTTCTAAGCTCTCACCTAATGGGCACAATGAAGGGATATAAGGCATACGTGTCAGGTGAAGGGCTGAACTACAACTTGAATTTTATCTAACAAATGCAAACCATATAATCTAATTGTATGTATGTTTATAGTAATCTAAAATTTAAATAAAAACAAAGAGGCAATACAGCTGATTTAAATCTAATATAAAAAATGCAAAAATGTTCCACTGCCACAAAAAATAAATTAAAAATGATTGATGATCTGAAACATCAGATGACTCTAAAAAATATATTTGGCTTTGAATTGACATTTTCACCTCCAAAAAATTAATTAATTAATTAATTAAAAAATATAATGAAACAGAACAGAGAGCCCAGAAACAAACTCTGTGTATATGATCAAATTATATTCCACAAAATAACCATGAATACAAATGGAAAAAGTAGTCTTTTCAAAAAATGTTTATAAATGTTGAATACCTATATGAGAAAAAAATGAAATTAGATCTTTCCTTTGCTCTATATACAAAATACATCTTTAATGCATTAAATACTAAAACATAAAAAATATAAGTATAAAAATCTTAGAAGAAAATGTAAGGAAAAGATCATGATGTTGGTCCTGGAAATTTTTTCTTGGAAGTGACAAAAAATGCATAACAAAAATATTAAGAAAAGAAAAATGAGATTACATCAAACTTTGAAATTTCTGCACATCACCAAAAATATTGAGTGGAGTGAGAAATCCTCCTAAAAATGGATAAAAACAGATGTAATTTGCATATTTGATAAAAGTTAACATCCACATGATATAAACAATGACTAAAATTTAGCAACAGAATGTTCACAACTTGATTAAAAAATGGACAAAGAATTGATCTGGCATTTCTTCAAAAAGATATATGAATGCAAGAAGCATATAAATAGATCTTCAAAAATTACTAATCTTTAGAGAAATACAAACCAAAGAAAATGAGACGTCATTTCACACCCATTAGAATGATAACTGTGAAATAAATTTTAAAGTCCTGTAAGAATGGAGAGAAACTGAAACTCTGATGTACTGTTGAGAAAAATGATGCTGCGACTATAAAAAAACAGTATATAAAATCCTAGAAATTAAAAGTGAACTTAGTATATGACCCAGCAATTTCACTTCTGAATATTTATCCAAAGTATGCAGAGCAAGACCTGGAAAATATATTTGTACACTCATGTTCATTGCAGCATTATTCAAAAAAGTTAAAAAGTAGAAGCAACCTAGATGTTCTGCAACTAATCAAAACATTATTGTGGCTTATTACTCAGCCTTCAAAATGGAAATCTTTCCCCCTGCTATCATAAAAATAAACCTTAAAACATTATGTTAATTGATGTAAGGTAGGAAGAAAGCAAAGGATAATATCTGCTTCCAAATTTGTGAGACATCTTAAGTAGTCAAATTCATAGAAACAGAAAGTAGAATGGTGTTTGTCAAGTACTTAAGAGAGTAAAATTGACATTTATTATTTAACAGATATTGAGTTTGAGTTTTGCAAGATGTAAAAATTCTAGAAGTATTTTGTATAGCAAAGTGAATATATTCAACGTTAGTAAACTGTACTATTAAAAAATTTACAACATCAAATTTTATATATGTTCCTACCACAAAGATTTTTTATTTTTTTGTCCTTTTTATTTACTTATTTATTCTTTAATGAATCATAGCTGTGTACATTAATACTGTCATAGGGTTCAGTGTGCTGTTTCTATATACAATTTGAAATACTTTCATCCAATTGGTTAGCATAGCCTTCATGTCATTTTCTTAGTTGTTGTGTTAAGACATTTATATTCTACACTTAGAAAGATTCACATGTACCCTTTTAGGATATATCATAGGTGTGATCCCACCAGTCACCCATCTTCCCCCCTCCCCTCCACTCCCTCTCCCTTTTCCCCATATTCTTGGGCTATAATTGGGTTATAGCTTTCCTATGAAAGCTATAAATTAGTTTCATAGTAGGGTTGAGTACATTGGACACTTTTTCTTCCATTCCTGAGATGCTAAGAAGAATATTTTAGCTTAGCTTTGCTAAGAAGAATATTTTCCAGCTCCATCCATGTAAACAT
>NW_003852648.1:613742-631230 GCF_000181295.1 Otolemur garnettii | reverse complement strand
GAATAGCTAAGACATTACTCAGGAATAAAAACAAAGCAGGAGGAATCACCCTACCAGACCTCAGACTATACTATAAATTGATAGTGCTTAAAACAGCAAGGTATTGGCACAAAAGCAGAGAAGTAGATGTATGGAAAGCCAATAGATGAATCCAGCTACCTACCATTACCTCATCTTTGACAAACCAATTAAAAATATTGAGTAGGGAAAAGACTCCCTATTTAACAAATGGTACTGGATGAACTGGCTGGCGACCTGTAGAAGACTGAAACTGGATTTAAACCTTTCACCATTAACTAAGATATAATCTCACTGGATTAAGGACTTAAACTTAAGACATGAAACCATAAAAATACTAAAAGAAAGTTCAGGGAAAAGTTTTCAAATTCTTATTTAAAATAATAATACCCAGAAAAACAAAATAAAAATAAACTGATTCAAGGAATCTACTCTAAAAAGGAAATGCAATAATACAAAGTTTCAAGAATAGATGACTACAATGTTTAATTGTCACTGTGCACTGATGGAGAACAAGCATTTTGAATAATTGGTATATGGTGTATTCCACAAGTTTTATAGAAAACACATTATAATCATGAATAAAGGACTCTAATTAAAACAATGTAGTAGGTATTTTAAGCCACTAAATATCATGTTATTAATACACTGATGCTATTAGTATAGAAAATAAAAAGACCACACTCCAGCCTTTAGAGGAAAAAAACTTACATTTTAAAATAAAGATAAAAATATCATTTTCCTACTAGATGGTAAGAGTAACTGATATATGAAATAAACATTTGGAACCACTGGGTAAGCAAAATGAACACAACCTTATCCCAAGAAACAGAAGAATGGCCATGAAACACATGGAAAAATGCTCATTATTACTAATCATCAGAGAATAGCAAATCAAAACTGTTGAGATATCACCTAACCCCAGTGAGAATAACCCACATCACAAAATATCAAAGCTTCAGATGTTTGCAAGGGTGCAGAGAGAATGGAATACTTTACCCTGTTGGTGGAATTTCAAACTAATACAGCATTTTTGGAAAGTATGGAGAATGCTCAAAGAGCTAAAAGTAAACCTTCCATTTGGTCCCACAGTCCCACTACTAGGTATATACCCAGAAAGAAAGAAAAGAAAAATTTTTACCATAAGGGCATATATACTTCAATGTTGATAGCAACTCAGTTCACAATCACAAAGATGTGAAAATAACCCAAGTGCCCATCAACCCATGAATGTATTCATAAACTGCAGTATATGTACACCATGAAATTAAAATGATAATAGTTACTATTATTATTAGCTGAACCTTGTCATACATGCCTGTAGTTGTGGCTATTAAGGAGGCTGATGTGAAAGTATCACATGAACTCGGAGTTTGAGGTTGCAGTGAGTTATGATCAGCCATTGGACTTCAGGTAGGGCAACACAGCAAGAACTTATCTTAAAAAAATGGTTTAACACACAGCTCTTAAAAAATATGTACAGATATTCCCATATCCTTAAATCAATGAAAGTGGTGTCAGATAATTTAGTCACTTACAACCCAGGAAAAGACGTTTGATTCTTAACTAAGTTCTAAGGAAGATCATTGCAAGTGGTTGGAGAGTTGTTAGATAATGTAAGAGTTTGGAACAAAAGATGCACCAATGTGAGAGAGAAAAAAACATACTCAGCCTTCAGAAAAATTTTTCTATTGACGCAGACCTTCCCAAAGCACTTTTTAAAGTCTGGCTTTCTTCTTGACTTTTGGACCTCTCAGCTGTGTTACCTCCTTTGTTCATTCTCACCTCCCTGGGTTTTTAGCTGTTGTCTCCCCTCTCTTCACTTTCTAGGGCTCTTTTCTTTGCTCCAGACATGTGATCAGGTTTGGCTTAGAGGCAACAAGACTTGTTTTATTAGAAAGAATTCACATGACACTTCCTGTGTGTTATCCAATTACCAATCTCATAATGTCCTTAGTAGAGAACAGGGAACATTATAGAAGTTTTACAAATTTTTCCAAAAACTTTACTGATCCTTTAGAATAATAACAAAATAGTTCAAATTGATAGCTCCTGAACTCCTCTTTCCACTACCACTGAATCAATAATAAGTGGTGGAAACTGGATTTCAAGGTGCAGACCATTTCTAGAATTTCTAGAGTTACCACCAAAGTGAAAGATACAAATCAGCTTAAGAAAGGGGGAGGTTTGTTGAAAGACAAAATCTAAAAATTTTCTGTTTTACATCAACATACCTCCATTTTTTTTTTCAAATATGGTAATAAAACTCTGATGCAAAGCAGAAATTCCCAAGCAGCAATCTACAAAAAAAGAAAGTGATGGCCTTAGTGTGGAATGAAGTTATCCTCACCCAGGGAGACAGGTTTCTGTAGTTCTCTCTCATCACATCCCTGAACAAAGTCTGCTGAGCAGTGTCCAGGCATGCCCACTCCTCTGGAGAGAATTCTATAGACACATCTCTGAATGTCAACAATCCCTGAAAACACACACATATTTACCAAGTGGTCATAGAGAGAGTCCTTAATTTCACAGAGAATAAGAAAGTTACAAGAACTGTTTCTGATACATGAGTGACTGGGATTATTCATAAGATTTTGTTTAAACATCAATGTTTACTCATCTCACAAGAAAGTGTGGGGAAAACTCGTGATGATATTGAAGTGGGGAAAGATTTTATGACAAAGACTTCAGAGTCCATTGCAACAACAACAAAAATTAACAAATGGGACTTATTTGAGCTGAAAAGCTGCCCAGCTAAGGACATAACAAGTAAAGGAAAAAGACAACCTTCAGAATGGGAAAAATATTTGCAGGGTATCATTCTGACAAAGGGTTTATTCAAGAAAATATTCATTACAGTATATTTTTAATCTGAGGAATGAAGATGGCATGAGATGCATGTAACTGGTCTACATATAGCTTTCTGGATGATAAAAAAAATTCACATGTACCCTTGTAAGATGCACCATAGGTATGGTCCTACCAATTACCCTCCCTCCACCCATCCTGCCCCCTCCCCTCCCCTTCCATTCCCCATATTCTTGAGCTATAATTGGGTTATAACTTTCCTATGAAAGCTATAAATTAGTTTCATAGTAGGGCTGAGTACATTGGATACTTTTTCTTCCATTATTGAGATACTTTGCTAAGAAGAATATGTTCCAGCTCCATCCAGGTAAAATATGTCTCAACACAATAACTAAGAAAATGCCATGAAAGCTATGTTAACCAGTTTGATGAAAATATTTCAAATTGTATATAAAACCAGCACATTGTACCCCATGACTGTATTAATGTACATATAATTTAATAAAAAAAGAAAAAGAAAAAAATTAATATATTAAAAAAATTGAAGGCATCCAGGTATATATTTTGCATACTGTATTCATACCTTATATAACAAGATGTATGTATTTTTGATATAGAAAAATATAGTGAATTAAAAGTATCTCTGAAATTTTAATGTGTACAAAAATGAACTGAAGATCCTTTTAAAATATAGTTTCTAACTCAAGAGATCTGGGGTGAGTTGTGGTTTCTACATTTCAAAAAATTTCATCACTGCAGTCAAAACTTCTGGCGCCAAAAGAATGTTGTGTCAAGTATCCAGTAAGTGATAGACTCTGGTTTTATCTCAGTTCCTCTGACTAGTGAAGAAAAAAGAGAGTATTTATTTTACAAAGCAATCTAGAAGCAAGGAACAACTAAGGGAAGCTTCTAGATTAAATGTGATAGTTTGAGAACATCAGTCAGCAAACCTCCCCCACAATATTTGTTAATGATAAAGAGAAAAAATAATTAACTTTATAGTGAAGTAATTAGAGAGCAATTTAACCAAGTGAATGAAATTAACATCTACTGTAATGGGCCAATTTGTATTAGGTACCACTAAACACAGGAGAATAAATCACTGCTGTGATAGTAGTAACCAAAAACATAATAATAAAAAACACTAGTTTTATGCAAAGTTCATGCTACAGATAGCTCCCATTTTCTGTAATCTCTTATAGTTTATTTAAATGGTTTGTCTTTAAATATCTTACAGAGAGTCTATTCTTATTTTTCTTCTTTTCAGAACTTTCTGAGTTACCTTGGGCAATTAATACCATTCACTTTCTACATATTATTAATCTGGTTCTGTGTAGATTCTAATGGAGCATCCAGATGGAATCTAAACAGAACATGTTCCCCTTATTCACTCATATCCCAGAATTATACCCAAACCCCAAAAGGAGTGCTGGACATCCACACTTCTCACTCTCCTATGTTGACCTGTAACAAAGAAAACATTTTCAATATTATAGGTTGTACATTTACTGGGAAATTTGTTTGTGGCATGTATGGGACTTGGACATATAGAATGCTCTGGTACATAGAGGAGAAGGATCCTTGACTGTTGTAACAAAAAGCAGAAAAGTAGTGAAAAGAAACTAGCAGAAACATCAGAAGTAAAGAAGACAGGGGTGGCACCTGTGACTCAAAGGAGTAGGCTGCCAGCTCCATATACCGGAGGTGGCAGGTTCAAACCTGGCCTCAGTCAAAAACTGCAAAAAAAATATGTTTTGGGGGCAGCACCTGTGGTGCAGTGAGTAGGGCCCCAGCCCTATATACTGAGGGTGTTGGGTTCAAACCCAGCCCTGGCCAAACTGCAACAACAAAAAAATAGCTAGGTATTGTGGCAAGCACGTATAGTCCTAGCTACTCAGGAGGCTGAGGCAAGAGAATCACCTAAGCCCAAGAGCTGGAGGTTGCTGGTTGCTGTGAGTCATGATGGCACAGAACTCTATTGAGGGTGACAAAGTGAGACTCTGTCTCTAAAAAAAAAAAAAAGTAAAGAAGAAATGATTCTAAACTTGTAAGTTCAAAATGGCATTCCAGGACAAATAGTAAACACAGATCCTCACCTTTAATATATTGATCTGAGAACCAGCCATGTCTTCCTCTCCTCCTACTCTGGGATTTCTTTTCAGGTGAGATTGTCTAGACAAATTACAATTATACTTTGAGAATAATCCCAGAAAGGAGTCAGTACAATCTCTTTACTTGCTTTTACAATGTTCAGAGGCATGAGGGCCTTCAAGAGCAGAAAAGACTACACTCCCTTCTACATTTTCATAGAAAGCATCAGGTATGATGAACTCCTCAGGGAGACTAAAATGTGAGTTGCTTCTATTCCTACCCTAAGGTGCCCCCTTGCCACACATAACAAAACTTTCTGCAAAAAACCATAACCATAACCGTACTTTCTGCTATGGGCATATGGACCACACTAACCAGCTCCCACCACACAAAGCAGAGCAGATCTTGGTTCCCTCCTCTGCAACAAAGGTTGAATTCAACTCTCATCAATGTACCGTGGAGCACTTGTGCTTGACTTTGGCCCCACTTAGTATCACATGGGGCACTTAATTAGAACCACATAGATGCTTCCACGACCCCAATAGACAGAAACTGGATGAGGAGGGCACAGGTGTTGGTGTTTTTACAAAGTGGCTGTGTGATTCTAATTGGAAGCCTGGGCGGAGAGCCACTTAGCTCTGAAAAATCACCTCTGAAGCTTCAATGAGCATAGAAATCATGTGATATTCTGGGTTCCACTCAGAAAATGTGATCTGCAGGTGTGGGAGGGGTCCATGAATTGGCCTCTTTAACAATTTCCCTGTCAGTGCTGATGTTGCCCCCAGACTCATTATCAGCAGCACTCAGCTGGAGACAGCAGACATAGCAGAGTCCCTTATGCCTACATTTATCACAACACAGTTATGTTCCACAAAGAAGACCACCAATCACCATTCTGTAACTCTTGCTGGCACTTTAAGGTTTACTGTGGCTAGAGAAGGCAGTAATGTCTGAATATATCTGCATTTGGAAAACCACACGTACCTGTGCATTAATGCAAAGTTTGGTCAGCAGGTACTATGTGCTCACAAGCATGGTATTGTCCACTGTGTTGAAACCCTCACATTGTATGAGTTATTCCTTATAATACCCTAACATTTGTACAAAGTGTCCAATAATTCCCAGAAAAGTTGAGATGTAATACTCAGACCTTCTATTTTTAACCTCACACACTGTAATAGGTCACTAGGCAAAAATCTATAAAATTCTGGGCTCCTACTCCAAAAGGTCTTTATGTTTACGAAGTCTATGATGATCTCTAACCCTGTAGAATAGGGTTTTAAAAATCCCCTGGTGTTTTATACATACTCACCCCAAACTCTCGCCGCCTTTTGTGAATTCCAGATAGAGGACAGGTAATGTGTGCAAATTCTAGATAAGATCCAGCTTGCTTTGTATTCTTGGGTGCTATAGTGAGTAAAGAAAAACAAGAAGAGAGATTTCCCTATGGAGCCTATTCTAATGCACTCTGAGGAGCCTCAGGCCTTGGATTCAGATTCAGAGCCAGAGATTTAGGTTGCTAGAAAGGCATAAATTTGGTAGCACTCACTGCATATTCTTTTGCATTTGGGCAAAAGGAAGAGGCAGAAGAGGAGTTTCTCAGATCAACTCATCTGAGTACACATTTGCTCATCCCAGTTGGGGTCAGAGACCCCATATCTCTCAATTATCTTCAAGTCTGCAGAGTCCAGTAGCATTGAGAGAAAGACTGAAACTGCCAATTACTACCTTATGAGAGTATTTCAATAGGAAAATTATCTGAGTATGTTCCACAGGGGACAACAGACCTCAAATAGGCAGAGATACCTTCCTGTGTGCTGATGTGAGATAGCTAAGTTCTGTGCTACAAAACTATGAACAAAGACCTCTAGTGTGAAGCCTGGTGGGCACCTTATGATTTATTTTATTCGAAATATTTTTAGGAAATATAATTAAAATAAATCTTCCCAACACAGAAACTCTAACCATAATGTGAAAAGCAGAAAAAAAAAAAAAAGCCCACTAAATTAAACCAGAATGTGATGTGTCTCAAAAGCAATCTACTGAGAGATTTCAGATATAACAGAAGTCACTTGTTTATAAAACTAGGAAAATTCAATCTTTTAAAAAGTTCTCAAAATAAATGATAATTCCCTTTCAAATAAGATTTGAGATTACTACTTATCATACAGAGTATACCCTAAATTTGTCTGTTAATTGCAATAATCACCTGTGTTTGCTAATTGACTTTATTCTGATAAAAAATACGTATCTGAAGTCTATATAACAAGAGGCAGATTTTTGACTTAAAGCTTGGTGTTACTAAGTTAGAATCCTACCTTCATGTGGAAACTGAGACAGGGCACTATATTTTTTATATTTTATTTCTAAAAGATGGTTGTCAGGTTTACAAAAAATTTCTGATGGTATAAGCCTTTTTTATATTTTGAAAAGATTTAAATAGATTTCAAAGAGGCAAAAAAAATTTCAATGAAATATTTTCTAAATTAAACAATCTAAGGAACGGGAAGGGAGAAAAATACCTTCCTTTATTTTCAAGTTGGAAAATTATGCCTCTTACTTCTACTTTTTTTCCTAAATATTCTACTTTGTATTTATGTTTACAACAGCTAGGTCCATGGGTTTTGTCTGGAACACATGGGTATCTGAAATTCTGTAGGCCTGGATTTAGGAAACTGAAGAGTGGTCTCAAGCACACTGCACATGAAAGCAGGTTTAGTTGGGGTTGGAAATCCACAAAGGAGGAGGTGCTATTAAGGACCCATTTGCCTGGGTGGGGAACAGTGCAAGGTTGGTGGAAGGCCTGGCTACAGACACTGGCTGAGACAGAGCTGATCTCTGGCTCATTCCTGTGTCCACTGAGCCAGATGACATTATGATCAAGTTGTCCAGAATCCTAGACGGACTGAGGAACCTGGTTCCTGTTGCAAATTCAGGGTCAGGTGTGGGGATATGTCAGAAATCCTCTTGGCAACTCTGTGTGTTTTCAGCAGTAAACTCTCAGAGCAAATATTAAGTAGATCTGATTCCTGAGGGTGGAGCTTTGTTCTGGGAAGGACCTAGCACATCTAGTCCTCTAGACACCTGTGTGAAGTTCTGGTGGGAAGCAAGTGTTCTAGAGATGGAATTTCTGAGGGTGGAATTTCTGAGGGAGGGGGCCAAGTCGTTGCGTACTGTGTAGGTGCACAAATGGGCAGACATAACATGGTGGCAGTGAGTTTAGGAGGGGTTCTGCCCTCAGAACTCCTTCAGTCTATGTCTTTAGTCCCTGATAACCCTAGGAGGAGATGTGGAATCACAGGACAATCTGTGATGTGACAGGTTGTATAGAACAGAACCACCTCTCTTCCTCAAGATACTTGAGGTTTCCCTTCAGCTCAGGTCTCTCCTGACCCTACCAACTGAAATTCAAAGGTACTTGGCTACCCTCAAGTCTGCCAGTCTCTCATTGCAGACACTAAGCCACAGTGTCAGAAACTGGAGAACAACAAATAATTTCCTTTCATTTCTTATTTCTCAGGGTGTTTCACCAGAAATTGTTACAGCATGAGCATCAAGGTATGTTCACTCCAGCTTTGTTTGAAAAGGCATCTTATCAAAAAGATACTTGCACTTGAATGTTTATGGCAGGAGAATTCCTAACCACAAAGATATGGAAATAACCCAGGTGCTCATTAAAATTAAATTAAAATTTTAATTAGGTAATAAAATGTGGTATGTGTACACTGTGGGGTAGTACTCAGCCATAAAAAATAGTGGCAATCTAGTATCTTTTGTAATAACATGAATGGAACTGGAGACCATTCTTCTAAATGAAGTGCACAAAAATGAAACAACACCACACATACTCAACACTAAATTGGAAGTATTGTGTCAAACTTAAACGCACATAGGGAAGTAAAACCTGACAGAAATAAGTAGGTGGGAGGCAAGAGGAGCAGTAGAATATGCTCATATTTACTTGGTACAATGCACACATTCTGGGTGAAGGACACACTTTTAAATTTGTCTTAAAATGTACAAAAGCAAATATGTAACCAAAATGTGATACCTCTGCAATATTGTGAAAGGTAAAAAAAAGAGGGGGGGGCACATGAAGCATGGTTCAGTAATGTAAGGCAGGGCCTTTAACAATGTCACCATACTGCATAGGTGATGAGACACAAAACAACTCATGAATCACGGAAAGTAACGAAGCAGATTATAACTTCATTAAGATAAGAGATTCTCTTTCTAAGAGTAGAATGTGAACGTTTTAAAATAATAACTAAGAAAATGACATGAAGGTTATGTTAACCAGTTTGATGGAAATGTTTCAGATTGTGTGTGAAAACCCCACACTGTACCCCAGAAGTGCATAAATGTACATAATTACCATTCAATTAAAAAAATAAAAAATTAAAAAAAGAAGATAAGAGATTCTGTTTTTTCTTTTACTTTGTGAGCATGTGTTTTCTATGACTTGTAGAATCACATCCCACCTCTCCTTTAAATACCTCTATTTTCTCTTTAAAGTGAATGATGTAAATTTGTGAAAAATACATTTGATGTAAATTTGTGAAAAATACATTTTTTCTTGGAGTTCACTAAAAATATGCAAACAATGTAACCTAATAATCTGTATCGTCATACTAAACTGAAATGAAAATGAAGTTTGGGGATAGAGTCCTGCCAGAGTCAGTTAGAAGGAGAGGAGGCCAATCCAGGGATGAAGGATAAGCTTTATTTTATTTTATATTTTGAGGAACAGAGTCTCACTTTATTGCCCTCAGTAGAATGCCATGGCGTCACAGCTCACAGCAACCTCCAACTCCTGGGCTTAGGTGATTCTTTTGCCTCAGCCTCCCAAGTAGCTGGGACAACAGGTGCCCACCACAATGCCCAGCTATTTTTTGTTGTTGTTCAAACCTGCCACCCTTGGTATATGGGGCTGGTGCCCTACCCACTGAGCCACAGGCGCCACCCGATAGGCTTTATTTTAAAGGAGCAGAAAGGAGTCTAACCAGAAGTCAGGTCAGCTCACAGTTTTGTGTTGTTTGTTTGTTTGTGTTTTGGCCAGGACTGGCCAAAACTCACCACCTCCGTCATATAGGGCTGGTACCCTACCTTTTTGAGCCACAAGTGCCACCCCAGCTCACACAGTTTTAAGGGACTTTTATTAGTGTAGTTGGAATGTGGGAGGGGCTCATGAGAGGTGAGAGAAATCATCTTTTCTGCAGAGTGAGATGCTGTGTCCAAGACTGATTTTAGAATTATTGCCTTCCACAGGTGTTTATCTTGCACAAAGGGTTGATCTCTAGTGCCAGCAAGGACCAGGGTAGGGAAACCTGATGCTTCTGAGGAACACCGGCCCTAAAGCATTTCAGGAGGGTGGGGAGGGTGTTGCTGCGGCCATGCTATTGGGTCTATGACCTGCTTCCTATCACTAGCTGTCCTCCCAGTATGGCTACACTCTTGTCAGGGTCATGAAAATTTACAGGAGTATGGGAAGGGGGTTGCTGTAATCATGCAGTTTGGTTTCTGGCCTGCTCTCTTTATCTGACTGTCTTCCAAATAGTTGTACTTTTGTCAGAGTTCTGAGGATTTCTTCCCCACAGAAGGAAGGAATAAATGACTATGCAGATAAAATAGGGAATTTTTATGAGTGAGTCAGACATAACCTCTTTTCTAAACCTGTGGTTTTTCCCCAGGTTCTGCGATTTCAGCAAAAGAGGTGGGGCATTACAGATATCATTGGAAAATGACATCATAAAATAAACCAAAAAGACTTCTCTTATCATGTGTTGGTCCATTTATTCTACAAATATCTACAGAGATTCATGGTTAATAAGTTGTGTTCCTTAGTCTGTGAAGCAGAGTTCCTTTCTGATTGCCACTGATAGCTCATAAAAATAACTCAGTATACAGTCGGGAAGAACCCAGGCAGAGGAGAAAATAAATCACGTACAAAATGTAGAGCCTCCATGGGATGATCTCATGCCAAAGAATGAGTAAATCTCTGATTTCAGTCATTTCATCATTAAATGAGTTGGGGAAAGGGTTTGGTAGAAAATTATTACAAACTTCTTTCAGTCAGTACAAGAGCCTTAGGCCACTCCACAGTCTGCCAGCCTCAAGAGAAATGTGGATCCCAGGGCAGCAGAATGAGGATGAAGTGTGGAGAAGGGACTGGGTGTGTGAGGGGAAGAATAGATCTTGCTCTTGCTCAGGTTGGTCTGGAACTCCTGAGCTCAAGCAATCCCACAGTGCTAGGATTACAGGCATGATCCACTGCACCTGGCCTGCAGCTAGGATTAAAAGATCAAAACTAAAATATTTTCATAAACCTTTGACCACAAGTTTCTGTTTATGTGTTGTATTTACTTAATGTTTTATTTATTTTAATTTACTGACACTTTTCATTTTTAAATTTTGGGGGGGACCTAAAAATATTAGAGATCTAGATTTTATTAGATCCATAAACAAAAACAATTTTAAAAAGCAGTCATAATATAAAATAGCAGCTCCCAGGAACTTCTTCAAGTTTCATCTTCAGAAGTTGACTCAATTCGGTTTGCCTCATTCTTGGAAGCCTCATCAAAATTCTCCACAAGTGGGCGTCACCTGTGACTCAAGGAGTAGAGCACTGGACCCATATACCAGGGGTGGCAGGTTCAAGCTCAGCCCTGTCCAAAACTGTAATTAAAAAAAAAAAATCTCCACAAGATCTGGAACTTCATCATCATCCTCCTCTCCAGTAGCAAGTGGTGCTTTTCCATCTACAGATTGTTTAGGCAGAGCTTTAGCCAGCCTCCTCAAGCTCGTCGGACTGTCTGCACCAAACTGGTTTAAGATGCTCGGTAGCTATTCTGTCAGCTGCTTTGTCTCAGCATGGCCTGTAATGGTGAAAGTGTTTGCTGCCAGAGATGCCTGAACTTTAGGGTTGTTAAAGTGGATCACTGTTCCTTGATTTGTAAACATATTCATCTCTTCAATACCAGAGATATTGTTTACCCCTAACTTCTTAAAGGAGAACTGAAGTTTTTTATCATCTGCTATAGCTGTTCTATGAACCACCTTCTTCTTTGTGTGAGCAGTTCCTTTCCCACCAATGTGCACTTGTGCCTGCAGTTTGCCAAGTTTCTCTTCGTTCATGATAGTTTCTTTCATCTTGTCGCAGCATAAAGGGGCCGCACGGAGGACTAGGGTTGGTACTCAGGGGATCTTGGGTAGACCAGCTGAGTTTAAGCGCACACACGCAGAGATGCAAGATGGCAGCTAGAACTTTAAATATTTTTAATGTTAAAAAAATTACTATAGCTTATTAAACATTTTCTTCTGCTCCCTGAAGTTTTCTTTTCTTTTCTTTTTCTTTACCTTTCTTTTTCTTTTTCCTTGAGACATAGTTTTACTCTGTTGCCCTTTTTTTTTTATCAACATTTTACATACTTTATTGATAGTTGACAAGTGCAACAGTTATACAGTGAAAGCTTACAACTGTGAGAAGAACATGCACAGAAACAAATGCATATAACTACTATACAGGTGATATGCCGAACCCCCTGCTGGGAAAATCCATTTCAGTAACGAGAATGGATCATTTTTCAAAGTATCATTTTTTTCATTCATCCAGCTCAATCGAAAGACTTCAGTAAACAGAGATTTACTTCAGAATAGTCAGCAGCTAGAAGATTTCAGATTACACAATGTAACTGTGCCAAATTCTTAAAATCTCTCTTAGTGTGGTTTTTGTCATGCAGTAGGTTTTTCTGTAGATTGATATATAAAAGACAGCCCACACTGCTTCAGACAGGCAATGAAACATCTAAATTTCAATCTGTACAACCTAAAAAGTAGTTACAGTCCTCTATTGTACAAAATAGTTACACTACGTATACAAATATACAATAAGCAAAACAACCTTCATGGTGAGATAGCCTAGGTCCCAGCTACCTGTCAAAGTTTTGTCACTCTAACAGTTTTGTGTCATCCACTATTTTGGAAAGAGGCACAGTACTATTCTTTTTAATGGATTTTGGTGACAGATGCCAATTTGTACAATGAACTCTGTTCCCTCTCAGTTTAGTCTTTACTTTCCCCTCCCTTTCAAGTTCTTCAAGGGAGGAGAAGAGGGGAGAGGAAAGTCCAGTGAGGAGCTCCATGCTTCATAACCCGGTGGGGTACACTACAGTAAGCAGGGAAGAGAGCTCTTGGAAGTGGGGGTGGGGAGTGGGTAGGGATAGAAAGGCACACAGCTCCTCAGCATTAATTAAACCATTCCTCAGGTATCTGCCAGGATGCATGAAGTCCCAGTATATACACACTGATTCTCTGATTAACCTTTAATTCACTCAACTCAGAGATTTCTTCAAGCCAAAAGCATTGAATGTTTAATACTGGAAAAAAAGAGATAATGGCATGTGTCAGTCTCTCTGCAATGAGCAATGAAATGGGTGACTGTGGAGGTGGGTCCTCCATAGAACGTCTTCTCTGTTCTGTCCAGTTTACAGGCAGCAGTCAGTTCTGCAGGGCAGGGGTGGGCATAGATAGGCACTATGTGGTGAGTCCTGAGCTCTGGGATGCAGGCTGGGCTGGGGGTTGTATGGTCCCCTGGGGCTGCATGGTGGCAGGCGGGGAACCAGTCTGCAGCTGGCCTGAAACTGGACAAGCTGCTCAGTACTGGCCAGTGTCTTCAGTAGATTGTTTTCCTGCTCCAGCTGGAAATTTTTCCTTATTAGTTCGTTTACTCTTTCAGGACCTCCACTTCCTCTCTAACTGCGTACCTTAAACTGCTTTTCACCAGGTCCATAGCTTGCTCAATTTTGTCAATAGCTACCACACTTACACCAGAGGAGCTTTCATTCTTGCCATCCACCAGGGGTGTCGTCAGTGGTAGCACCTTCAATGGAAAAAGAGAAGCAGAAGATGCTCGGCTGCTGCTACTCCCATCTGAAACTGCTGACATTCCCCCATTGTCACTATTGATTATCTGAGGTAAGCAAACTAAGGAGGGCTCCACTGGGCACCTGGCATCTTCAATTTTGCTTCCAATTGCCTGAATTAATGATTGTGCAGAGAACTGAGCAGAATTTAGTGGTATCTGTTGTGCCAGTGGCAAATTTATATTACTTGCTACCAAGGGAGGTTGACTAACCCTTTGGACCAAATTACCATTTTGGGTGTCAGGGTTTTGTGCTATATTCTGTGGTTTAACCAAGTTTGTTGAGGCAGAAGGCAATCCAGAAGGACCAGTTGAACTAACATTATTTGTAACAGAAATGGACCAATGGCTGGCAACAGCTGTGAAACAATTCCTTGAGCTATTTGGCTCTATTTTTTGTGGCTGGGGAGGCACAGTTAACAAGGCACTTTGGGGTACAATAACAAATTGTTGAGGAAGGCTTGCGGCGTTTGAACTCCCTAGTGAATAATCTCAGTTTGAGCAGGTGGAAGGAACTACTTGTGAAGATGGAGGAGCACCTTGCTGAATAACTGAAGGTGGAACTTAGGCAAAGAGCAGCTGCACTGCAGTAGGTATGTTTGTTTGCTGATCAATATTTGCAATCTGACTGCCTGTAGGGACAGCAGACCCTGGCCAACAGGCTGGTCTGAGACCCCTGCAGGTCGTGCTGGGACTTCTATGGGCTGCACTGATAGCTGCATACCCTGTGGCTGAGCCACAGTCACTCTTGCTCCTGCTTCCACTTCTGCAGAACTGGGCTGTCTGGAGGACACTGCTGTTTGAAGAATTGGCTTCTGTTGTACATACTCTGAAGGAGGATTCTGAGTCACTGATTTACCATGGCCTGGGGCCAGCTGGATAGAAACCATTGTTTGCTGCTGTCCATACTATAACTGGTGGGGTTTGCACTGGAGGAGCTGTCTGAGAATATGACAGTTGAGGTTGAGCCAAACTGAAGAGGGAAAGCTGCTGACCTAAATAAGGTGACACCAAATACATTTACAGGTGCTGACTGGATACCTGATGCAGCACTGATAGTGGCTTACAGAGGTACTGGTTGAAGACCTTGATTTTGCTGATAGCTCAGTTCTTGAGGCTGTAATTGTACTTGTGAGATCTGTGACTGAGAAATACTCTGTGGTATACAACTGCTGGAACACTCTGAGGACCGGTGAAATCCATCGGTTGGAGGGTCACACCTTGAAGAGCCAGTTGTTGCTGCTGCTGCACCACCACAGCAGAGGCTCCCATCTCTCCACTTCCCACACTCTCTGTGTAGTGACTCAGTGTGCTGACATTACTGTTCAGTGAACTCCCACTAGTGCTCTCCCTCTCAGAAGTCACTTCTATCTGGTTTTTACAGTCTCCACTGTCTTATTTATCACCACACCTTCTGTAGCAGGTACAGCATTTTCTTTTTTCATAGAACTCAATGCAAGTCCATCTACCTTTTTTAAAGGGCTTAGAACTAGAATCTAACTTCACCACTCTGAATTTGATGTGTTAACTGTTGGTTGTTGCCGCTGACTTGAAACAGATCCCACAGTCATCCCTGAAGCTGCACTGGGGACACTGTTAACAGTGGAGGAAGTACTAGCACCATCGCCCATGCCACTCAAGATATTCACATTAACACCACTAGTAACTACAGGCCCAACCCTGATATTAGCAGCACTAGGAATATTGCTTGTATTTATATTAGTATTGTCAAATACACTGCTTGTCACATTAGGAGTAAAACTACTCACAGCACTAATGGTAACATTATTCATTGTATTTGTGCCTGTAACAGAATTTATATGTATACCGCCTGTAGTACTTGGAGCATGGATATTAGTCATTACAGATGCAAGTGAGCCACTGGATGATACAGCAGAAGTTAGTGCAACAGCTCTAACATTGTCAGAGCTTCCAGTTATACAGAGTTTTCTGGAAATTGAGCTTGAGTGTGACCCTCCAGGAATGGATGCACTAGCCACAGCAGTGTGAGGTGGATGGTGGTGCCCATGATGAATGTGATGGTGGTGATGCAGGTGGTGTGGATGAGCATTCCCATGGATCACAACGTTCAGTTGTGGAAGGTGAGGCAAATGAGGCTGAGGAAGATGGGGCTGATTGGGAGAGACTAACTCCAGTGTTTCGGCTGTCTGGAAGTTATTTAGAGTCTCTTCTGAGGAGCTTCATTCAGGGTCCCCTAAGTCAGTAGTCCTGGAAAGTGATACATCAGGGATCTCGGGAGAAGAGAGATTTTCAGTGTGAGATTCATCCAGATCATCATAGCTCCCAGCGTTGCAGGAAAACGAGGCCCAACGGAAAGAAAGAGCACCCAAACACCATAGTTATAAGAGGAAGGGCTTTATTTATCTGCCGGGAGCTTACAACATAGAAGATTTCCAAAGATTTCCAAATGGCTGTGCTCCCCAACTGGCTTGGTATTTCCCTTTTTATTGACAGTCAAAAAGTTCCACTCCATGGGTGCCCTTCACATTGGCCAGTTTGAATCAAGTGAGAGATGCTAGTCCAGCCCCTACAGAACTACAGGATTTTACAGAACTTGGAAATTTTCAGGTTCCAGGAGGTTAAGCCTATAAATTCCCAAGAACTGAGTCACCATGGAGAGGGCCCTGCAGGTGCATCCTCGTGGTCTCACTGAGAAGACCTGTTCTGCCAGAGCTCGCCCCTCTCCAGTATCCTCTCTCACCAGTATCCTCTGCTATACTGTTGTTAGAGCTGATTCTGGCAGAGATCTGTGCCGGCGGAACGCTAGTTATTTGGAAGCTACTTTTCTTTTTCATTTGAATTCCGCCTGGTTAGAATAGGCTGTGCCTGCAGCTGAGCTTGCGAAAGGAGGTTCAGGCTTTGTGGAGGTGGAGGCGGTGGTCCCGACTTAGAAGATGCTGCAAGAGGCGGTGACTGGAGCAACAAAGGAGGAGGAAAATCCTTGGAAGACGTGGCCCTGCTACTAACGCCGGTACCTGCTGCACTGAGAGCAGAGGCGCTGCCACTAACGCTGTCCCTTCGAGGGAACATTGCCCGGTGCGCCATCTTCCTAGCTCTACTGTCTGCTGCGGCGGTGGACTCAGGCGGTTGGTGCACTGTGTTAGGTACCCGGGGACGGAAGGGGCGAGTGCAACTTCCTTCAGTACCATAATCTTTGTATTCCAGACGCCGGAGAGGAAAGCCGCACCTGACGCTCGGCCCGGCGCCATTCCTCCTTCTCTGGAAGGCGCCGGCCGCTCCTGCTTTCGAGGGCAAAGCCTTTGAACCTCCCTGGGCTCGCAGTAACTGCTCCGTGAGGAAACGCTGGCCGTGGCTGCAAGCGGGGCGGCGGCAGGGCGCCCGGCACGGTGAGCCTAGCAACCAGGCGCGAGTGCGCTCGCAGAGAAGCCGGGTCCTCGCGGTGGCAGCGGGAGCCCAGGGACCTCTCCATCACTGGCAGCCGTGGAGCCTGAGCATTTTCCACCCTCGGGGCAGGCGCCTCGGCTAGGCACACGTCCTTGGGGAGAAAGGGGCCGGCGCCCGAGCCTCCCCGGAGGGCGGCGGGACGTGCACTACAGCAAGGGGGTGCTACCCTCACTTGTCCTCTTCCCCCGCCGCCGGCTCGACCTGATCCAGCGGCTCCCGCTGCGG
>NW_003852648.1:602278-612977 GCF_000181295.1 Otolemur garnettii | reverse complement strand
TTTTTTTTTTTTTTTTTGAGATTGAGTCTCACTCTGTTGTCCCAGGCTTGTGCCTCAGCGCAGTATCCTCAAACTCCTGAGCTTCATTAGTTTTCCTGTCTCAGTCTCCTCAGTAGGTGGAACTGCAGTTACCAGACACAAGGCCTGAGAAATGTTTCTATTTTTAGTAGAGATGAGTTCTTGCTCCTGCTCAGGCTGGTGTCCACCTCCTGAGCCCAGGGAAACCTGCCTTAGACTTCCAGAGTGCTAGAACTATAGGTATGAACCATCACACCCAGCTTTGAAAATATTTTTGTTCTTACTATAACAAAAATCCTTTTTTTATATAATCCAGCTTATTTATCAAAGATTACTAAATTCACATGAACTAAAAAGCATTTGATTTTGTTTATTAGTGCTCTGTCTAGAACTGTGTAGGCAGAATGTGTAGGCATATGTATATGGACATATACAAAATACATCATATATACATTTGTACACACACTGAGTTACAATAGGCTTTTTAAATTTTTAATTAAATCATAAATCTATACCTGTATGGAGTATAATGTGATGATTTGATATACAACGTTAAATGCCAAAATCAAAGTGATTAACATAATCATCACCTCACTTATTGTGGTAAGACCTTTATAATTTACTCTTAGTTATTTTGAAATATTCCCTTGGGTTGCACACATTAAAATAGATTTTTATTTCAAAACTCTAGCCATGGGACAGTAATATTGTACAAACTCTCCAGCTTGCAAAAGAAAGCTGGATCCAATCTTGTGACAAAACTGGAACTTCCTCACATTCATAAACTTTATTTGGCCTCATATGTAACCTAATTATGCCTGTGGATCAAAGATTTGAGTAAAGCAGTTTTCATGGCAGTTTGATTTTTAAAAACTCTTTGCCCTTTTTAATTTCAATTTAAAGTAATTCTTCAGTTATTTTCAATTGATTCAATTTTATTTTCTTAAATCACTTAATGGCGGTGATCAACTGGATTTCAGTGCTCCAGAAAATTTTATGAATACTGCTAACTACTTTGAGGTTATACTCTATACAGAATAAAAATAATAAAAGCTGGCATTATGAAAGAACACTTTTAGTATGTACTAATATAAAATTAACCGTAGTGTTTATTAAAATAGAACTTGTCTCTAATGAGCTCGAAGCACATTAAATATTAAAGCAAGGCCGTGTGTTATGTAGAATGCAGGGAAGCAAATAAAGAACAGTGACTTTTTCCATCTGGCCCTGCCAGTATTTTCAGGTGTATCGGATGTTCTACCATTGCCCCATTGATCCCTCTTTTTCAAATATAAATTTATATTTAAGATCATCAAAGAATAATTAGCACAACTCAAAGCACATGATTCAGGAAACGAGGATATTAAGGCTTTCTAGAAAAATATTCTTTATCAATATATATTTCTGTTAGGAAAGCTAAACAATATAATATTCACAGGAGCAGAAAAAGGATACTGACACAAATACAGATCCAGGAAAAAGTAGTTTAACAAGTGAATTCTGCAGTCCATTTAAATATCACATACATGAATGCTTTTAACTTTTTTTTTTTTTTTTGAGACAGAGTCTCACTTTGTCACTATTGGTAGAGTGCTGTGGCGTCATAGCTCAAAACAACCTCAATCTCTTGGGCTCAAGTGACCTTCCTGCCTCAGCCTCCTGAGTAGCTGAGACTACAGGTGAATGTTGCAACCCCAGGCTAATTTTTTTTTTTTTTTTTTTGCAGCTTTTGGCCAGGGCCAAGTTTGAACCTGCCATCTCCAGTATATGGTGCTGGCACCCTACTCCTTTGAACCACAGGCACCATCGCAATTTTTTTTGTTTTTTCTTTTTTTAAGACATGGTTTCCTTCTGGCTCTTTCTGGTCTTGAGCTCCTTAACTCAAGCAATCCACCCACCTTCCACCTTGGCCTACCAGAGTGCTAGGATTACAGGCGTGAGCCACCTCACCTGAAGGCTTTTAACTCAGTTTAACAAATTTATAATGGAAGTACTACTTTCAAATAAAGATACATAAATGAAATAAATCATTGGTACCAAAAACTTTCAAATGTACAAAACAGACTGCTACAGAAAAATTTCATCTTTGCCTTCATATACAAATATGTAAAATATAAGACTAGGAGACAAATCAATTATTAAAAAGAATATATAATGGAAAAATTCAATTATCCCTCAAATGTTAGAGTAATTTGTTGTGGGAGCCTGGGTCCCCACAATCTTCACTGTAATCTGCACTGAGTGCAGTTAATGAGAGAAAAAACTCAGACACAGTTATGTCAAGTGAAATACCCAATGAGAGCCTGTGAGGGGCTGACACTAAGCCAGCAGCATCTCAAGTGCAGCCAACAAGTGCGGCACTAGCCATTCTCCCTTGGGTCTCCTTATACAATCAAAAATCATAAATCAAGTTGACAGCATAATGCATAAAGTCATTCAAAACAAGGTTCCTGTAATCATTAATAATCTGAAGAGGGAAACAAAGGAAGGGAAAATCATGCAGGCATACCACATGATTACAAATTATACTTTACCAATTGGGGATAAGCTTGCCTAACCTGCTTCAGTGATTTCTATCTATCCTTGGGCAGGACTCCAGGTATGGTAATCTTTGGTTGCTAAGCATTCTGTTCTCAGCTGCAGGTAACACTAGAGCCAGCTGTGGTGCAGGAAAAAGGGACACAGGGGATCCTGGACTGTGGTCCACAGGCCCCTCCTAATCCTACCCCCGAGCCTGCCAGATGCCAGACATCCTGTGCAAACCACCAGTCCAGTGCTAGCTTTCAGGGGTTTGAGGAACTTGGACTCTGTTCAATAAGCCCTCCAGAAATCTTTGGCCTAAACTACACTACAAACTCTATCCACACAGTTTGTTTATTATCAGGATATTTAATAGTACGGTTCATTATTTTTTTTTTCCTTTTAAACAGAGTCTCATTTTGTCACTTGAACTAGAGTATCAAGGCCTTAGCCTAGCTCACAACAACTTCAAACTCCTGGGTTCAAGCTATCCTCCTGCCTCAGCCTCACAAGTACTTAGAATGACATGCATGTCCTACCAGGCCTAGATGACTTTTTTTTTTTTTTTTTTTTAGCACAAATGGATCTTGCTTTGCTCAGTCTGTTTTCAAACTCTTGAACTCAAGTTATCCTCTTGCCTCAGCCTCACAAGTACCTACAGCGACATGCATATCCTACCAGGCCTGGATGATTTTTTTTTTTTTTTTTTTAAGCACAGATGATGGGTCTTGGCTTTGCTCAGTCTGGTCTCAAACTCTTGACCTCATGTTATACTCCTGCCTCAGCCTCCCAGAGTGCTAGGATTAAAGGTATGAGCCACTGTGCTTGGCCTAGGCTCATTATTTTCATAAAGAGAAATAGAACAACCACCTGATTATTTTCATAGATATAGACTGCCTAGTTAGCAGAATTTAACTTGCATCATTGTTAATTTCAACTTATCAAAATTAGCTATTAATAGCTCTTCAGGCAGAACAGGATTGCTCATGCCTGTAATCCTACTGCACTGGGAGGGTGAGGTGAGAGAATCAATTGAACCTAGAAGAGTTTTTTTGAGACAGAGTGTCACTCTTTCACCTTTGTTAGAGTGCCCTGGTGTCATAGATCATAGAAACCTCAAACTCGTAGTCTCAAGAGATCCTCTTGTCTCCCAAGTAGCTGAGACTATGAGCACCAGCTACAACACCCACCTGGATAGTTTTTTTTTTTTTTTTCCATTAGTAGAGATGGGGTCTCACTCTTGCTCAAGCTGGTCTCCTACTCCTGAGCTCAGACAATCCACCAGCCTAGGCCATCCAGAGTATTAGGATTAAGGCATGGACCACTATGCCCATTCTAAGAGTATTTTTTTAAGGCAGAGTCTCACTCTGTTGCCCAGACTAGAGTGCTGTGGCATCAGCATAGTTTACAGTAACTTCAAATTTCTGGGTTCAAAAGATCTTCTTGCCTCAGCCACCTGAGTAACTGGGACTACAAACACTACCATGCTAAGTGAATTTTTCCATTTTTATTACAGACTGGGTCTTGCTCTTTCTCAGACTTGTCTCAAACTGCTGAGCTCAAGCAATCTGCCTGTCTTGGCCTCCTAGAGTACTAGGATTACAGATGTAAGCACCTGCCTCACCCGAGCTCAGGAGTTTGAGACCAACCTGAGCAAAAGCAAGACTCTGCCTCTATTCTAAATAGAAAAGTGTTAGAGCCTGATGGCTCCTACCTGTAATCCTAGCAACTTGGGAAGCTGAGCTGGGTGAATTGCATGAGGTCAAGAGTTGGAGCCCAACCTGATGAAGAGTGAGACTCATTTCTACTAAAATAGAAAAATGTGGGGAACATCATGGCAGCACCTGTAGTCCCAACTACTTGGGAAGCTAAGGCAACTACTTCAGCCCAAGAAATGAGGTTGCTTCAAGCTATGATGACATCATGGAACTCTAGCCTGGGTGCCAGAGTGAAACTCTTATCTAAAAAAAAAAAATTATATATATATATGGCAATATGCCTGTTGTCCTAGTATTCTGGGCGGCTCAGATGAGAGAGGTGCCCACCATATATATAAATGTGGTGAGCACCTATGGTCATAGCTATTTGGGACCTCTTCTGTTCAATTCCTCTTAAACCCTGGGGTTCAAGGTGGCTGTGAGCTAGGCTAATGCTACAGCACTCTAGCCTGGGGTAACAGAGTGGGACTTTGCCTCAAAAAAATATTTTTTCCAAACTTGACAAAATGGTCATTTTCATACTTATAGAAAACATGAGGAACAATTCTTCTATTTCAGAAACAATACCAAAAAGCACAATATTGCTATGTCAGGCATAAAATTTGCAGTAAACTTTATCCAAGGTATTTGATGATGGCAGAAGAAATAAAAATAATTATATAAGACTTAATTTCCAGATGATATAATTTTACATTTCTGGAAATACAAAGTCATTAGTAACAAAATCTAAAACAGAAAATAATTCAATAACAAAGACAATATAACAGTGATACACATAAATAGCAGTCTTTTTATAAATCACAATCATTTATGAGTACATGTGAACTGATACTATGAAAAATTATAATATGATGAAATATATTTTGGGGCCGGGCACAGGGAGTCACACCTGTGATCCTAGCACTCTGGGAGACCAAGGCTAGTGGTTTGCCTAAGCTTAGGAGTTGGAGACCAGCCTGAGCAAAAACAAAACCTCTCTAATAAAAAAAAAAAACAAAAAAACAAACAAACAAAAAAAAAAACTACTGTTGTGGAGGGTGCTTGTAGTCTTAGCCACTTGGAAGGCTGAGGCAAGAGGATCACTTAAGCCTAAGAATTTGAAGTTGTTATGAGGTATGATGCCACAGCACTCTACTTAAGGTGAGAAAGTGAGACTCTCTAACAAAAACAAAAAGTCATATGTATAACTTCATATATATATGAAGTATATTTTTAAAAGTAAAAGGAAATCTAATAAATGTACAAAGCCTATATGAGCAAAACAAAGCATTTCTAAAATATATGTTTGAAGACTTAAACAAATGGAAAGTTACATCTTGTTCTTTGCTAGAAAAACTCAATAATATAAAGCTAACTTCAACATTCTGTTTGAGCTCATAATAAATTCTGTAAGTTTCTTTCAAGATTGTAAAGATTTTGCAAAGCTGATGTGTAAAAAAAAAAATACATAGGGATAGCCAAAATTTTTAAGAAAGAAACAGAAGGAGAATTTCTGGTCTCACATGACATTAGAATAGTCTATAATTAAAGCAGTATGGTATTTATGCCAAAAAAATAGGCAAGCAGACTGAAATGGTAGAAAATTTGGAAATTCATTGAAGTGCATAAAAGAAGTTACACAATAAACATTATAGAGGAGGAGTCTTTATCAACATTTAGTGTTTAAGAACTGAGTATTTCTATGAAAATATTTAAATGGATTTTTTTAGAGATGTAGTATCACTCTGGGCTTTGGGTAGAGTGCTGTGGCATCATAGCTCACAGCAATCTCAAAATCTTGGGCTTGAGGGACCCTCTTGCCTCAGCCTCCCAAGCAGCAGGGACTACAGATGTCCTGCACAACACTCAGATAGTTTTTCTATTTTTAATGGTGACAGCGTCTCTTGCTCAGGCTGGTCTCAAATGCAATCTACCTGCCTCGGCCTCCCAGAGTGCTATGATTATAGGCATGAACCACAATGCCCAGCTAAAATGGATTTGTTTTGTATGTGAAGGAAAAATTAAAGAAGAAATATAAATGACAAAAAATTCAAAATATATAAATAATAGAAGAAAAATTGATAAATATTAATATTTCTACAAGTTGTATAAATATATCTGACTTGTGACTCAAACCAAAAAAATGTTAAGAAAAGAAAAAATTAGGGCTGGGTGGGGAGGCTCGTGCCTAGAATTCCAGTACTCTGGGAGGTAGAGCCAAGGCAACTCTATCTTTCAAGGGCAGTTTCAAGACCAGCCTGAGGAAGAGTGAGACCCTATCTCTAAAAAATAAAAAATAAATTAATTGGGTGTTGTAGAGGGCACCTTTCTTTAGTCCTAGCTTCTTGAGTAGCTGAAGTAGGAAGATCACTTAAACCCAGGAGTTTGAGGGTGCTGTGAGCTCCAAATGGGGTGACAGAGTGAGACTGTCTCCAGAGAGAGAGAGAGACTGACAGAGGAAGAAAAGATTGTTAAATTAGGCCATATAAAATTATGATGTGTGTAGGAAACACCATAAGTCAAGTAAAAATAAATATGCCCAGTGGGATGTCTATTTGCAAATTATGTCAGACAAAGAGAAGCATGCATGTGTGTTTGTTATGGAAAATAAGAAAGATCTCAAAATATGTTCTCATGGCACAAGGACACAGGAAGCAATGTGAAGGGTTTCACACTGATCTAAGACGGGAAAATTATCTCAAAACTATATATAGACTGTAGTGTATGGAATTATATCAAATGCACAAAAGATAATGTTAGAAAAAATATCATTTACATATTTTCTTTGTTTGCTGCATTATCATTGTTATGACAATGGATAAAAAAAAAATCAAGCTTTTCTTCTATTCCTGATAGGTGAATTTTTAATACAATGAAGAGCTAATGAGAAAATACAGTTCTGAAAAGTTTATCTCAGTGTGTCATGGAGTTACTTGTGTTTCGGTTACATCATTTGCTTTTGTAAATTTTAAGTCAAAGTTATAGGTATGCCCTTCACTCAGAAAATGTCTAACATACCCAGGCCAAGAGCCTTTTGGGTCAGAATTTACCCTACCTCTTCGTCTTCTTCCCTTCTCCCCACACAAATTTTACTGTGTTTCCTTTCTCTATGGGCAAACAGGTGTTGATCAACTAGTTCTAATTTAGTACTGAGTACATGGGGTGTTTATTTTCTTATTCTTGTGATACTCCACCTAGAAGAATGGTCTTCAATTCCACCCAGGTTGTTACAAAATATACTAGTTCATCTTTTTTATGGTTGAGTAGTAGTCCACATATACATATACCATATTTTATAAATCCATTCATGTATTGAGGGGCACTTGGGTTGTTTCCATATCCATGTGATTGTGAATTGTGCTGCTATAAACATTTGAGTGCAAGTGTCTTTTTTATAACTTTTTTTTTCTTTGAGTAAATCTCTAGTAGAGAGATTTCAGGATCAAATGGTGGGTCTACTTTAGGTTGCTTGAGAAATCTCCATACTACTTTCCATTAAGGTTGAACATTTGCAGTCCCACCAACAATGCATGAGTATTCTTTTCTCTTTGAATTCATGCCAGCATATATTGTTTTGGGACTTTATAATATGAACCATTATCACGTGGGTTAGATGATATCTCAGTGTGATTTTGATTTGCATTTTCCTGATAATTAGAGATGTTGAGCACTTTTTCATGTATTTGTTGGCCATCAGTTTTTCTTATGAAGGCATCATTTTGCCAGACTTTAAGCTATACTCTAAGGCGTTAGTAATCAAAACAACATGATATTGGCATTAAGCCTTTGGAAAAGCAAGGAGAATAGACCCTGGGATCAGAACAGAGAATTCAGATATGAAACCATCCTCACATGCCACCTGACCTTTTTCAAAGCTAAAAAAAAAAAACAAAAACATAAAATGGGGGGAAAGAATCCCTAATTAATAAATGGTACCAGAAGAAATTTATAGCCACCATAAAAGACTAAAACAGGACCTGCACCTCTCACCCCTCACAATGGATAAAAGAAAAAGTCATGAAAAAGTCATGAAACTATAAGAATTCTAGAAGAAAGTATAGAAAAAAAACCCCTTATGGGTATTGGTCTAGGGAAAAAATTATAAAGAAGATCCAATGGCATTCATAGCAACATCAAAAATAAGTAATTATGACCTGGTCAATTTAAAAAGTTCCTGCACAGCCAAGTACACAACAAACCAAATAGACAACCTGAAGAATGGAAAAAGATATTTGCATGTTACACATTCAATAGAGGACCCATAACCAAAATCTACAAAGAACTCAAGCAACTTAAGATCAAATGTTTCCATTAAAAGTTGGGCAAGATGCTGGGTGCAGTAGCTCATGCCTGAAATTCTAGCACTCTGGGAGGCTGAGATGAGCATATTGCTAGAGCTCAGGAGCTGGACTTGCCTGAGCAAGAGCAAAACCCTATCTCTACTACAAACAGAAAAGTTGAGCTGGCACCAGTGGCTCACAACTGTAATCCTAAGAATCCTAGTTCTCTGGGAGGACAAAGAGGGTGGGTCCCTTGAGCTCAGGAATTCAAGACCAGTGTGAGTAAGAGCAAGATTCCATCTGTGTTAAAAAAAGAAAGAAAGAAAAACTAGCCAAGCTTTGTGACAAGGTGCCTGTATTCCCAGCTTCTTGGGAGGCTGAAGCAAGAAGATGTCTTGAGCCTGAGAATTTGAAGTTGTGAGCTATGATGATGTCAGGTCACTCAACCCAGGGTAATAGTGAGATTCTGTCTAAGAATAAAAACAAAAGTTGGGCAAGAGACATGAACAGAAACTTCTGTAAAGAAAAGGCTTTTTTTTTTTTTTTTTTTTACATCCCCAGGAGGTGCAAATGCATTGAAGTATGGATGATCAATGATGCCAGCTGAGAAAATACAATTCTTAATGTAAGAATGACAACTACTGCAGGCAGAGGCTCTAATAGAATTAGAATACTGCTCTTTTGCTACTCTCAGCAAAATAAGTAAAATTAGGAAAATACTAATCATTATGTGATAAGCAATTGTATGAAAGAGACAGAAAGATATTCCCTGGATCTGCTGATCACCTTAACATAAATTAAAGTGGGGAAATCAGACATATGGATACAAATGTTCTTTTGTCTCTCTCTCTTTCTCTTTCTTTCCTTTCCTTTCCTTTTTCTTTTTTTTTTCTTTTTTTTTTTTTTGAGACAGAATCTCACAAATCCTGGGGATTGAACGACCTGCCATCATAACTCACAGCAACCTCAAATTCCTAGGTTCATGTGAATCTCCTGCCTCAAGCTCTCAAGTAGCTAAGACTATAGATACCCACCACACTATCTGACTAATTTTTTTCTGATTTTGGTAGAGATAGGTCTCAATTTCCTGAGCCTGGTCTCGAACTCCTGAGCTCAGGCAATTCACCAGCCTATAGCCTCCCAGAGTGCTAGGATTACAGGCCTGAGCCACTGTGCCCAGCTCAAATGTGCTCTCTCTCTCTCTCTTTTTTGTGAGACAGAGTCTTACTATATTGTCCTTGGTAGAGCGCCCTGGTGTCATAGTTCAAAGCAATCTCAAACTCTTGGGCTCAAGCAAGTCTCTTGCGTCAACCTCCCAATTAGCTGGGACTACAGGTGCTGGCCACAACACCTGGCTATTTTTAGAGACAGGGGTCTCACTCTTGTTCAGGCTGGTCTCCAACCTGTAAGCTCAAACAGTCCACCTGCCTTGGCCTCCCAGAGTGCTAGGATTACAGGCATGAGCCAACGCACCAAGCTCCATATGTGCTGTCTTAATTGGGAAGATCTGAAAGCTTGAAATACAGAATATCTTTGAAAGATTTAGTACCAAAGATATTAATAATATAATATCAATCACATATTGAAATGACAATTTTTGGGTATATTCAGTTAAAAAAACTATTGCAATCAATTTCACACTTTTTTTGGTTTGCTATAGACCATTTATAATGACACACATAGCTCCTAGTTTAGCTCTAGTAAATATTGCTGCTTGAGAGAATTGTACCATTTTTAAAACCCAGGCTGCCTCCTTAAAAAAAAGAAAATGAAGGTCATATTATTTTAAATATTTATTTATTCATTTTAGTACCAGGGTTTGCTCTGTTGCCCAGAGTGGAGTACAATGACATAATTACAGCTCATTCCAGCTTCCATCCCCTTAGGCTTCTTCTACCTCAGAGTCCTCAGTAGCTGAGAATACAGACGTGCACCACCTGCCTAGCTATTTTGTTTTTATTTTTGTAAAGGTTGTTTCTCCTGATGTTGCCCAGTCTGGTCTCAAACTCCTGGCCTCATGTGATCTCCTTCCTTGGGCTCAAAAAAATGATAGGATTAGAGGCATGGGCCACCCTTCTCATCCCCAAATCTTTTTTTTTTTTTTTTTTTTTTGAGACGGAGCCTCAAGCTGTCCCCCTGGGTAGAGTGCCATGGCATTACAGCTCACAGCAACCTCCAACTCCT
>NW_003852648.1:575777-601818 GCF_000181295.1 Otolemur garnettii | reverse complement strand
AGAACAAGAAGGGAATATACGGTTTTTGGCTGCCATGTGGCTATTTTGCCAGAATATGAGTTTTATATTATTTTTGTTAATTTTATAATGTTAAACTGTAATAATAACAAATAATTGTTGAGAAGTGATTATTGAGAACTGCTTATCAAAGTTTGCATTGTTGTCAGGCCCTGCCCTGCCCCCCAGCCATGTTATCCCTCTTTACCAATGTTAAAATCTGGTCACCCTAATCATATCACGCTGCAACCTCAAACTCCTGGGCTCAAGAGATCCTCTGGTCTCACCCTCCTTAGTAGCTGGTAGTTACTCCAGGTGCTTGCCACAATGCCTGGTTATTTTTTTTCTAATTTTAGTAGAGACAGGGGTCTCAATTTTGCTCAGGCTTGTCTGGAGCTCCTGAGCTCCAGCCATCAGTCCCCCTAGGTCTCCCAGAGTGCTAGAATTACAGACATGAACTAGACTCCTAACCTAAGATTATCTCTTTGAAATATTTTTTGTCTGTCATCCTGGGGTTTGATCAGTTACTCAAAAAGCTTTGTAACTTGAAATCTTGAACCATCAGAATGTAACATTTTCTTTCTCTTGGTAGTCTGATAATCCTGAGGATTCTGTAGACATCCCAAATCCCACATTTGTATCAATCAGATATGAGGGTCCTTTTTTAAAAGTTCAAAATTAATCACTGTTTTTTATAACTTTATTTTCTCCATGTGATTTATTATCTTAAGTCAAGTTGTCTTCAGTAGACTGGACTGTCAACCAATTATCATGATTCTTTTCTGCAGGGGAAATCATCCCACCTTTGTAAGACACCAGTTTATTTTCTAACTTCGTACTTGTTTTTTATAGGTATGCAGCACTTTTAGCTTGTTGCCACACACTGGTTTTCATATTGTCCATGATACTGATACTTTTTAGTCTGTTCTGAAGTTCTCATAGTTCACTGTCAAATAAGAGAACTTTCTGATGGTAGAGTTTTTTCCTTATTGCAGAAATATTTAATATGCTGTGGAAATGTTTTATCACTTTATCTTCAGAATTTTAGTTTATATACATTTCTTTCTCCATAAAAAATATATAGAGATATTTAGCATAAAAACAAAAGGAAGTTTATACAAAATTGGTTTTAACACACCATCTAAAAATCTTCTTGTTTTTAAAGTTACTTTTTATACGCAATTGCAATTTAATACCATCCACATGATCATTCTCAAGAGCATTAACTAGAAACATCAACTTTACTGTGTAGAGATGTGTGCTGACTTTTCTTGCCATTTATAATTTCCCCCCATATACTTTAGTAATTTCAAACACTCATTTCTTCTCATCCTTCAAATTTGTATAAAAAATGGATATATTTGTGTATTTTTTGTCCAAACTATTATTTGATACTATCTTAAGTTGTTCTTCATATAATTTATTCTATGAATTTAGTGGTTTGGAGTTGAATGGATTCTTCTCATTCTTGGATTTTTCTTGTAATAACAGCTATTAAATATACCCATTTCTTTTGGATATTTAGCTTTTCCCCCTCAGTTATTTATCTAGGAAGATTATTTAAGTCTCAATTAGTGAGTTGGATGTGTTCAGTTTTATTATTATCGTTAGTTGTCTATTTACTGTTGCTGATAAGTTGTCTAGGGTTACCAAAATTAATGATTGCTCTCCTTAATTACTGTCTCATTAATTAATTGCATACCCATATGAAACAAAGAAAAAACTTCAATCACTGTTTAACACCCTAAACAAGACTACACCTGTGAAGCATATTGTGAGGGTACAAGTCAAATCTATCAAGAATAGAACATAAATGTCTTAACACAATAATTAAATAAATGAGGTGAAAGCTATGTTGATTAGTTTGATGTAAGCACTTCAAATTATATAAAAAATCAACACATTGCACCCCACAAATGCATAAATGTATTCATGATCTATGTGTATATGCCTTATAAAAAGAAAAAAAAATTAAAAATAATAAAATAAAAAATTATTATAACTCTAGATTGAAAGTTAATCATATAAATAAATGCAAAACTTCCAGAAAATGGAAGATAACAGAAGAAAGTCTATAGAACTTGGTTTTAATCTAATATTTTTTATTAGAGCCACAAAAAGCCTAAAAATAATTACAATTTAAAAACATTTTATCTTTGAAAGTGCCTTTCAAAGTATGTCATTTTCCCCTGCTTATCTGTTTCTTTGTCTATATCTCTAGACATGGCATTGAGGTCCCAGTAAAACACACATTTGACTCTCAATAAAATTGAAGATTTGGGCACAAAATATTTGGGAAAAATCCAAAAAAATTTGGGCCAATATTTGGACCAATCTTAGTGTATCATTTAAAACAAGTATTGGCTTCAAGTTACTGACTCCCTATGAAATCCAGAACTTTACCCCTCAGATGGCAGACGCTGACCTCCACAGGCCCAAACCACTGGCACTACACACTCAAATTATTCTCCCTACAAATGATTTTTCCAAGTGAAAAATATCCAGACTTCAATCACTGGCTCTATAGTCCTCAAAATTTTTGAACCCTACACTCATCTTACACAGAACTTTGCACAGATTCCCAGTTACTGACTCAGTGTGCCCCTAACCTTTGAGTTTAAAATGCCTAAACAGGACTAGTTTCACTGGCCTTTGACCTGTGATGAGAAGGCTCTTGTATATGGTTTAATTTTCCATTGTGTTGAAATTATAAATAATTTAGTCTTTGAACTTGTGTTTTGTAAGTGAATTCTGATAGAGCAATGAAAAATAAATGTGCATATCAGTGGAAAATATGCATGGCTGTCATTTCTTACCACCCTATTTGCACATAGTATTCATTATGACCATAAGCACAAAATTCAGAATTGTGGACCCTCAATGTGTGGGAGCTCAGTGGGACCCAAAGCAAGTACAATGTGTTGTTATCTACAGCTAAATGAGATATTAACATTCACAAGACCACACTTTCCCTTTAAAGGAAAACTTGCTTTGAACACTGAACTGAAGCATTCCAATGAAAAAGCACACTGTACTCTATGACAGTATTAATGTACACAGCTATGATTTAATTAAAAAAAAGAAGAAGAAAGAAAGAAAAAGAACAACCAAGGAACTCTAGTACCCCTTTCTTACTCATATTACTTCTCTGAATTAGCAGTTTTGCTCTAGGTGATGATGTTGAATGTAAGGGGAAAATGGGGCATATGAGAAAAATAATTCCTTTTTTTTCAGCCCTTATTTATCAGTAACCCAAAGATAGAGAACTTTGGTAGAATGTGAGAATATCAAGAAGTCAAATAGAAACAAGTTGAGACCATTTTTTTCAGTTTCCACTATTCTGGTAAAAACAAAATATTTACAAGCTAAGAAATGTGAATTTTGTAATTTTGTTGAGTCTGCCTGCAAAGTAAATGATCTATGTTTGCATTTTAAAATAGGCCTGCACAAAATTAACATGAAAAGTGATATTCATGCTAAAGATTTATATGTTTAATTTTTCTTAAAAGGTATTGAACAACAGATAAAGAACCAAAAGGAGAACAGCAAAATAACACCATGGCAGAGTGACCCCAGAAAATAGGAAAAACTACATAAATTAATATCTTGAATACAACTTTCTCAGCTCTTTTCCTAATCACCTACAAGTTCCCTATCTCTGACCTTACAGAATTCCTATGATAGTAATAAAAAACAAAAATATTGATGATTTAAATGTTAATCAAAAATAGAGGCCAGATACAGTGACTCATACCTGCAATGCTAGCACATTGGGAGGCCAAAGCACAAGAATCTCTTGAACTCAGGAGTTTGAGACCAGCCTGGGCCACATAGCAAGACCCCATCTCTAAAAACATACATACAAATGGCTAAAATTTATATATATATGACTATGCACCAGAGAATGTTTTGAGCATTTTCTCTGGACCAAGTCATTTAATCCTCACAACAACCCTATGGTACTGTATCCATTCGAATGGCTTAGTTGATACTTTATAATCAGAATGGCTTTAAGTGACTGGTTTACTTTTGCTTTTCATATTTTCTATATCTATAAAAGGTTAAGTTTAGCTTTAAAATCTTAGAATGTTCATTAGAGCTTAGTGTTAGGAGCTATTGGTGATAAGTTTTTAATAAGATAATATAAAATATTACTGTAAAAATAGGCCTGGCACTTAAAAATAGGAAAAAATAATCTTCAATGTGAAAATAATTGTCTTAGTTTGAGTTCTGTAACATAGTTTTTAAGATTTGAACTTTCCTTGATAAAGAACTAAATCTTTATTGTATATGAAAATCAAATTTCATCTGAGTATTGCTCCCACCAACAGTACATCACTTATTTCTACTTTTTCAAAAATACATTTTGTTCAACAAGTCCCCTTTCATTTTTTTGCTCACTATCAAGACTTCCCTTGATTTTCTGCTGCCAACACCTTGATTCCTTCATCTGAGCCAGGAAAATGGCCTGTCCAGTGCTGCTGCTGTATGCCATGTCCAGGCTGTTTCTGTAGCAAGAGCAGATAAAAACTACTCATTTTGTGGTAATCTCAAATGTAACACGATTTTGTTACCTATAGTCCTCATATTTTACATTAAATCTCTAGCTGACATACCATCTTACATATATTATTCATCCTACATATCTGTTTCATATTCTCTGACCTACATCTAGCATTTCCTCCCTCTACACATACACCTGGTAGCAATTGTTATATTCCCTATCTCTCTATATTTTTCTTTTAAAAAATTTAGATTCCATACAAAAAATTTCGATTCCACAAAAAAGGTGAGATCCTACAATATTTTTCTTTCTGTACCTGCCTTATTTCACTTAGCATAATGTCCTCCAAGTTCATCTATGTGTGGCAAATGGCAGGATCTCCTTTTTTAAGGATGAGTAACAATCCATTGGAGATATATATGTATATAAAATACATATGTGTACATGTATATACATATGTGTATATATGCATACGCTGCAGTTTCTTTATCTGTGTGTCTACCAACAAACACTTAGGTTATTCCCATATTGTGGCTATTGTCAGAAAACTTCAGTGAATATGGGAGTATCTTTATGAAGTGGCGATTTTATTTCTTTTTGGTATATGCCCAGAAGAGAGATTGCTGGCTCACATGATAGTTCTATTTTAGATTTCTTTAGAAACCACCATACTGTTTACTATATTGGTTGCACCAATTTATATTACTACAAGACTGTAAAAGGGTTCTCTTTTGTATACATCCTCACTAATACTATGTTTTGACTTTTGATAATATCTTTGTAACAAGTGTGAGGTGTAACTCATAATGTTTTGGATTTGCATTTTTTCTGATGATTAATGATGTTAAGCACCATTTCATATACCTGTTAGTCATTTTTACGTCTTCCTAGAAGAAACGTCTATTCAGGTTCTTTACCTATTTTTAAAATTAAGTTATTTGTCTTCTACTATTAAGTTGTATAAGTTCTTTATAAGTTTTGGATATTAACTCCTTATCATGGTTTATGAATGGTTTACAAATATTTTTTCAATCCATAGACTATCATTCCATTTTGTTTATTCTTTTCTTTGCTGCACAACAACATTTTAGTTTGATGTAATATTATTTACTTGTTTTTGTTGCCTGAGCTGTCATCATGATACCCAAAACTATCATTGCAAAGTCCAGAAGATTTTCCTCTATATTCTCTACTAAGTGTTTTATAGGTTCAGGTCTTATGTTGAAATATTTTAAGCATTTTGAGTTTGGTACATGGTATAAGATAAGGGTCCAATTTTATTCTTTTGCATATGGAAATTCAGTTGTCCAGATCATTTATTGAAAGACCATCTTTTCCTTATTATATGTTCTTGAAAACTGTCAAAAATTGTTTAACCATTTACATCTGGATTTATTTCTGGACCCTCTATTCTGTTGTATTGGTGTTAAGTGTCTGTTTTTACCCTAGCACCACACTGTTTTGATACTAGTGTTTTGTAATTTTCAGTCAGGAGTGGGATGCCTCCAATTATATTGTTATTTTTTCAGAATTGGTTTGAACATCTGAGTTCCTTTGTGGTTCTGTATAGATTTTACGGCTGTTTTGTCATTTCCTGTGAAGAGTGACACTAGAATTTTGATAGGGATCGCATTTAATCTGTATATTGCTTTGGGTGTTCCAGACATTTTAACAATATTAATATTTGTGATCCATGAGTATGAGATATGTTTCCATTTATTTGTTTCTTCTTCAATTTCTTTCATCAAGGTTTTCATAGTTTTCAGTATACAGATCTTTCACACACTTGGTTAAATTTATTCTAAATTATTTTTTGATGGTATCATAAATACTATTATTTTCTTGATTTCATTTTCAGCTAGGTTATTATTTGTGTACCAAAATGCTCTTGAAGTTTGCATGTTGAGTTTGGATCCTGCAACTTTACTGAATTCAGTTATAATTATAGGATGAATTTCATATAGTGAATGTGTGCTATTTCAATATCTTTGTTGCAGTGTCTGGGGATATGTCATGGATAGAAGTCTCCACAAACTCATTGGGAGTCCCGAGGCGTGTTCCCACCACTAAACAGTTTATAATTCTGATTCCCTATCACAAGATCCACTACTGCATATTGTCTGTTCAATGCTGCTCATTCATCCCATCACACATGGACTCTCTCTCTCTCTCTCTCTCTCTCTCACACACACACACACACACACACAAAACCTGTTGGATAAAATTAGTCCAAAGTGGAGTTTGGCTTGGATTCCAGTTAATAATTCCAAATTGTTAACATGAAATTAATCATTTGCCCCACTTCTAGGTAGCAATAAGTTAAAGTACATGCAATTTTGTTTGGCAGGAAAATAAAGATATTTTGTTTTTTCTTTTATTATTATTATTTTTTATTAAATCATAACTTTGTACATTAATTCATTTATGGGGTTCTGTGTAGTGCTTAATATACAATGTGAAATGCTTACATTGAACTAATAACACATCCATCACAATTATATGTATTTCTTAATAGTTTTGAAATGTACCATTGCATCATGCACATTAGGTGAGGTACCCTCAAATACCATCCCTCCTCCCAAAACCCTTCTCCTCTCCCTTTTCTCTTCTCTTCCCTTCTACTTTTTGGACTATAGTTATGTTTTGCTATTCATATGAAAGTGTAGGTGATTATATATTGATTTCATAGTAGTATTGAGTACATTGTATACTTTTCTTTCCATTCTTGATATACTTTACTAAAAAGAATATATTCCAGCTCCATCCAGGTAAACATAAAAGATATGATGTCTCCTTTTTATGGCTGCGTAGTATTCCATGGTATACATATACCACAATTTGTTAATTCATTCGTGGGTTGATGGGCACTTGGGCTGTTTCCTTGTCTTGGCAATTATGAACTGGGCTGCAATAAATATTCTGGTGTAAATGTCTTTGTTGTAAAATAATTTTTGATCGTCTGAGTATATACCTAGTAGAGGAATTGCAGGGTCGAACGGTAGGTCTACCTTTAGTTCCTTGAGTGTTCTCCAAATTTCTTTCTGAAAAGGTCATATTAGCTTGCATTCCCACCAGCAGTGTAGAAGTGTTCCCTTCTCTCCATATCCATGCCAACATCTGTAGTTTTAGGATTTTGTGATGTGCGTTAATCTTACTAGAGTTAGATGATATCTCAAAGTGGTTTTGGTTTGCATTTCTCTGATGATTAAGGATGATGAGCATTTCTTTATGTGTTTGTAGGCCATGTGCCTGTCTTTATTAGAGAAGTTTCTGTTCAAGTCTCTTGCCTACATAGAAATGGGATTATTTGTTCTTTTCTTATTGATTAGTTTGAGTTCTCTGTAGATTCTAGTTATCAGACCTTTGTCGAAAGCATAACCTGCAAAAATCTCCCATGCTAAAAGTTGTTTGCTTTACTTACTGTGCTCTTGGCTGTGCAAAAGCTTTTTAGTTTGATCAGATCCCAGTAATGTAATTTTGGTGTTGCTTCAATTGCCTGCGGGGGTCCTCCTCATAAAATAGACTCCAAGGCCAATTTCTTCAAGTGTTTTCCCTGCACTTTTAGTATTTTTATAGTTTCATGTTTTAAGTTTAAATCTTTTATCCAGTGAGAATGAATTTTTGTTAATGGTGGAAGGTAAGGGTCCAGTTTCACTCTTCTACAGGTCTCCAGCAAGTATACCCAGCACCATTTGTTAAATAGAGTGTCTTTCCCCCACTGAATATTTTTGATAGGCTTGCTGAAGATCAAAGGATGATAAGTAGCTGGGTTCACCTTTGGTTCTCTATTCTCTTCCATAAATCTACCTCCCTGTTTTTGTGTCAGTACCATGCTGTTTTGATCACTATAGATTTATAGTATAGCCTGAAGTCTGGTAACATGATACCTCCTGATTTGTTCTTATTTCTGAGTAATGTATTGGCTATTTGAAGTTTTTTCTGATGTTTTTTCTCCATGTAAAATGAAGTACTATTTTTTCAAATTCTTTAAAGTATTGACAGTGGTGCAATCCCCTATTAAAATAGGGATTGCATTAAATCTGTAGATTGCTTTGGGTAGTATGTACATTTTAACAATATTTATTCTTCCCAGCCATGAGCATGGTATGTTTTTTCCATTTGTTAACATCTTTAGCTATTTCTTTTCTCAGAGCTTCATAGTTCTCTTTACAGAGATCTTTCACATTCTTTGTTAGGTAAATTCCCAGATATTTCATCTTCTTTGGCACTATTGTAAAAGGAATAGTATTTTCAGCTTGACTATTGTTGGCATATATAAAAGCTCCTGATTTGTAAATATTGATTTTGTATCCTGAGATGCTGCTGTATTCCTTGATCACTTCCAAGAATTTTGAACTTGAGTCCCTGGGATTTTCCAGGTATAGGATCATATCATCAGTGAAGAATGAGAGTTTGATCTCCTCTGACCATATTTGGATACTTTTGATCACCTCCTTGCCTTATTGCGCTGGGTTAGACTTCCATTACTATGTTGAATAGTAGTGGAGACAGTGGGCATCCTTGCCTCATTCCTGATCTGAGAGGAAACGTTTTGAATTTTATTCCATTCAATATGATATTGGCTGTGGGCTTGTGGTAGACGGCCTTTATCAGTTTAAGAAATGCCCCTTCTATGCCTATTTTCTTAAGTGATTTGATCATGAAAGGATTATGGATATTGTCTAAGGCTTTTTCTGCATCAATTGAGAGAATCATATGGTCTTTTATTTTATTGATGTGATTTCATATTTATAGATTTGTGTATGTGGAACCTACCCTGTAACCCTGGAATAAAACCAACTTGATGATGGTGTGTAATTTTTTTGATGTATTGTTGAATTCTGTTTGATAAGATCTAATGGAATATTTTTGCTTTGATATTCATTAATGATATTGGTATATAATTTTCTTTCTTTGTTGAATCTTTTCCTGGTTTGGGAATCAGAGTGATACTTGCTTCATAGAATGTGTCCTAAAGTATTCCTTCTTTTTCTATGGTTCGGAAAAGGTCGTATAATATAGGTACTAGTTCCTCTTGAAAGGTTTGATAGAATTTGGATGTAAAGCTGTCTGGTCTCAGACTTCTTTTTTGGGAGATTTCATATTGTTAATGCTATTTCAGTAATTGATCTAGGTCTAATCAAGATTTCTAATTCTTTCTGGTTGAGTCTAGGAAGGTGGCATGCTTCCAGGTTTTGGTCCATTTCATTCAGATTTTCAAATTTCTGGGAATATAGATATTTGTAGTAATCATTGAGGATTTTTTGAATTTCTGAGGTGTCTGTTGTTGTTTCTCCTTTATTGTTTCAGATAGACAATGTTAGAGATTTTACTTTTCTGTTTCTGGTTAGGTTGGCCAAAGGTTTATCAATTTTATTAATCTTTTCAAAAAACCCAACTTTTTGTTTTGTTGACCTTTGAATGAATCTTTTGTTTTCAATTTCATTTAATTCTGCCCTCAATTTGGTTATTTTTTTCTGCTGGGTTTGGGGTTGGAATGCTCTTTCTTTTCCAGCTGCTTGGGATGATCCATTAAGTTGTTGGCTTCCTCTCTTTCTGTTTTTTTGATGAAGGCCTCCAATGCTATAAATTTCCCTATTAGTACTGCCTTTGCAGTATCCCACAGGTTTTGAATATTTGTGTCTTGTAATTTTGTTCCTAAAATTTCATCTTAATCTCATCTTTGATCCATCTATCATTCAGCCTAAGATTATTTAGTTTCCATGATTTTGTTTGAGTGTGAAGATTCCTGTTATTTTTGAGTTCAACTTTTATTCCATGGTGGTATGAGAAGATACAAGGAATAATTTCTATTCTTTCAAATTTTCTGAGATTAGACTTGTGTCCTAGGATATAATCTATTTTGGATGATGACCTGTGGGCTGATGAGAAGAATGTATATTCAGTTTTATTAAGATGAAAGGTTCTGTGGAGGTCTGTAAAGTCTATTTGTTCTAGAGTCAGGTTTAAGTCTAATATTTCTTTTTTTTTTCTTATTTTATTGTTGAGTATTTATTGAGGGTACAAGATATGTCACATACTGAAACCCTATCCCACTCCCTCCTTCCCTCTCTCTACTCTTCCCTTACCCTATTCCCTTTCTCCTTCTCTCTCTTTCTCTACTCTCCCCTTTCCCTACCCTCCACTGTGTCTTTGTCATTGAATACATAGGATTAATATCCTCATATCAAAATTGAATACATAGGATTAATGCTTCTCCATTTTTGTGATGCTTTCCTATGAATAATGTATTCCACTTCTATCCAGGTTAATACAAATGCTGTAAAGTCTCCATTTTCTTTTTAATGGCTGAATAGTACTCCATGGTATACATGTACCACAGCTTACTAACCCATTCCTGGGTTGGGGTGCATTTAGGCTGTTTCCATATTTTGGCAATTGCACATTGAACTGCAGTCTAGTGCAGATTGAGTATACAGTGTAGTACAGTGTCCTTATGATAAAAGGGTTTTTGTTTGTTTGTTTGTTTGTTTGTTTTCCTTCTGAATAGATGCCTGGTAATGGGATTGCAAGTCTAATGTTTCTTTGTTTAGTTTCTTTTTGAAGAATCTATCCAAGACTGTCAAAAGGGTGTTAAAATCTTCAACTACAATAGTGTAGGAAGTATCAAGTTGTTCATAGCCATTAGGGTTTGCTTTATGAATTGAGGAGCATTCTGGTAGAGTGCATAAAAGTTGATTATCCAAATCTCTTCATGTTGGGTGTTTCCCTTGACAAATATGTAGTGAACATCCTTATCTTTCTTTATCTTTGTTGGTTTAAAGCCAATTGTATCTGCAACTAAAATTGCACCCCATCCTTTTTTTTCTGGTTTTCATTTTCCTGTATTATTGAAGTCCATCCCCTCACCCTGAGTCTATTTTTGTCCTTTAAAGTAAGATGAAATTCTTGTGTGCAGCAGATATCTGGTCTGAGTTTACATATTCAGTCAGCCAGCCTGTACATCTTTAGAGGACAATTTAAACCATTCATATTAATTGCGATAATTGGTAAGCCTGTTTGTGTTTTGGGCATTATGATTTTTGGATGTCCAGTGGAAATTTTTAATCCTTTCTCCACCATGGAAGTTGGGTTTTGTTCAAAAGTTTCTGGGTGAGTTTACTTTATAGGTAGAGCATTGTGGTGGTCATTATGGAGGATGCATCTGAGAATATCCTGAAGAGCTTGTTTAGTTACAGAAAATTTCTTCAATGTGTCTATGTCATTAAAGTATTTGATTTCTCCATCATAAATGAAACTCAGTTTAACTGGATACAGGATCCTGGGCTGGAAGTTGTTTTGTTTTAGGAGATTTAAGTTCAATAATCATCCTCTTCTGGCTTGAAATGTTTCAGCTGAGAGAACTGCAGTCATTCTGATATTTCTCCCTTTGTAGGTAATGATTTTTTTTTTTTGCAATTTTTGACTTGGGCCAGGTTTGAACCCACCACCTCCCGTATGTAGGGATGGTGCCCTACTCTTTTGAGACACAGGCACCACCCAGTGATGCTTTTCTTATGTCTGACTGCTTGCAAAATTTTCTGTTTCATCTTAACTTTTGCAAAGTTAATCACAATGTGTCTAAGAGATGCTTTATTTGGATTGAGTCTTGCTGGGTTTCTGAAATTGTCTAATATCTGGAGTTCTGTACCACTTACAATGCTTGAGAAATTCTCTTCCAAAATGTCTTGGAGTAGAGCATCTGTACCTTCAGGACCATAATCTTCTCCTTTGGGAATTCCTATAAGACAAATGTTTGATCTTTTGGAGTGATCCCACGACTCTCAGGGAATGATCAGTTTTTGCTCTCCATTTGTCTGCTTCTTTGAGCATTTGGGAACATTCAAAAGCTTTGTCTTCAGTTTCACAGATCCTTTCTTCTGCCTGATTAACTCTATTACTGAGGGATTCTACTGTATTTTGGAGCACCTCTTTTTCATTTCCTTGAGCTTTGTTATCTCTTTTCTCATTATGTCTATATCTTTGGTGATGTTGTCTTTGAATTTCATTAATTTCTTGAGACAACTTTAGAACTACTCTTTGGAATTCAATTTCAATCTTTTCTTCCATTCTGTTTATTTTATTCACCATCTATATTCTGAATTTGATTTCTGACATTGCAGCTGTTTGTCTATGTATGGCATCTTCATTTTCATCTGTTTTGTCATTTCTTAGGGTAGTTGATCTACACTGGTTGTTCATTTTGCCAGAGTTCTTCTGTTGTGTCAATATCATGTTCATTTTCCACCGTTTGGTTATTAGAACTGATAGGGTGAGATTGAATTGGAATTCCCAGGTAGTAGAGATAGCCCCTCACCAAAGCTCTAAGCTTTGGGATTGTGGTTTATCTCCTACAACCTTACAAAGACCCCTTTCAGAGTTTTGGCTGAAGACACTGAGGAACTACTTGGAGAGATAGCTCAAGCTAGTTCTGTTTTGATATTAGCCAACCTGTATCCTATCCAAAAAAGTTATGGTATTGGGTTTAAATCTTAGCTGTGAAGAGATACAAACATCTGCGGTGCCCAACCCACACCCTTCAGTTCTTTTCCACTACTTTGAAGGTCAACATCAGAATGTCCCTGAGTGGACAGTCCCAGACACAAGTGCCAATTAAATTGTCTTAGGCAGTGCAAACTCTACTCAACAGAGAGGGACTCTAACATCTCCAACAGCACAATTGGAGCCAGGGATCCATTCCCCTGCCTGCCAGACTCAGTCTCACAGTCTTGTCTGCTTCTCTGTTCACAGGCCCAGTTGAAGCCAAAGGCCACACCCTACATGCTATCTCAGACCACTGTCTGGCAAGCCTCTGTTTGCAGGCTCTGTTGGAGTCAAGGCACCATGCCCCCCCTCCAGGTCTCAGACCTCTCCCAGTAAGTCTCTGCACTGGCCCCTCTGGAGACAGGGGACCATGCCCTTGTCCTCAGGTCTTGGTTCACACCCAGCAAGCCTCTGCTCGAGGGTTCAGTTAGAGTCAGAGGACTACGCTCTTTCCCTCAGGTCTCAGTCCATGCCTGGCAAAGCTCTACTCACAGGCCCAGCAGGGTCTGGTGACCAGCCCTGCCTGCCAAACTCAGTCCACATGGGCAACCATTCTGCCACTATGGGTGCTGTCAGAGCTAAGAGTTCTGCAGTTTGTCCTGCCAGCCACAGCCCGAACTGAGAGTCAACATAACCACTAGCTAGGCATAATCATAACCAGGGGACTGCTCCTACTCCCTGTGAGTGTCCCTTTCTTCCCACACCCTCTTTCTTCCCTGTTAGTCACAAATTCCATCCTGAGATAGGTGGTCCACACTATGCCCAGATCTCTAAGGAAAAAAACAAACAGTTCACACTCTGCAGGGGGCAGAACTTCAGACTGCCATCCAAGGGAGGAAGGGTGGACTGGGAGTTTGGACTTGTGAGGGAAAATATCTTTTCAATTTTATTCCTAGCAAGGTGGTGTCTAGGTTCATAAGTGGGACCTCCCTGGAGAAAGAGACTTGAGGTTTAACAGCTCTCTCCAGTGAAGTAAAATGAGAGGTCTTTTGTAGCGTTGAGTCGAGGGGGTGGGGGCATGTGATGCAGTGCAGCAGAAGTAAGACCCACAGTGAAATGTTGGGAGAATAAGGAGACTGGAAGCTTGCTCTAGAATCCAGCAGGTTAACTTTATTTCACCAAAGCTTATATAGGCAACACAGCACCTACACACAATTAATCAATGTAAAGACTAAAGACTAAAATTCAGAGACTCAGGCCCTAGCCACCTGGCATCAGGATGTATACTGCTTAACAAATAACACTTTTAACTTTATCTGGAACTGTTTCTTATGCTAAGTAATTAGAAGTAACAAGCCATAAAAACCAGTGCTCTGGGAGATCAAACAGGTTGAACTCTGGGGGGGTCAAGGAGATGCAAGGTTTGACCTTTAACCAACCATCTGGAGGCAGACATCCATCTTAGGGAGTAGTTTGGAAATTCCCAAGATATACCAGTACCAGCCCCCCTCCCCAGGCTTGGCCCTAAATAATTTCTACATGATAACTCCCTGAGCCACATAGGGAGTTCTATCCAGGTATTTCTACATTCTAACTCACAAAAGACTTCAAACTTGCTCTCACAAAATGGAATTGTTTAAAGGCTTACTTATAGGCCTTCAGCCTATAGTCTTTAGTTCCCTACTTGCTTGCAGATAGCCCAGGGCAGGCCTCCTGCTTAGGGAAGGGGTCTCTAGTCGATAGGCTTTGTACCTGTAATTTGTTTTCTTGAATGCCCTTCCTTGGAGTTACAGCTTGCCGAACTTCTTTCTTGGTTCAGCTCTCCACCTTTGGCTTCATAGAGTCCAATTCTGTCCAGTTTTTCTCCCTCTGGTCAGCAGCTTCTGCTGAGAGTTACTATCAGTCTTCCATCTTCCCAGAATTCCCCAAATACCTATGCTACATTGCATCTGTTGCCTCATGTAGACTTGCTGCCAATATTCAAGAACAGGAATACAAACCAGGGAAACGGTCTTGCTTTTCTTCTAAATAGCTTGTGCCAATATCTCTTCTTCTTGGTACAGACTGCACAGCTATGACAGTCAGAGTTCCCACTTCTTGGGCATTTTTATTCTTCTGGGGCACCAAGAAGGAAAGCTGGGCTGCTACTACCCACAGGTATCTCATCAGATGGGCTAAAGTGGATTTTTTTTGACACATAGTCTCACTTTGTGCGTTTGGTAGAGTGCTGTAGCATCATAGCTTACAATAACCTCAAACTCTTGGAAGGCATAAATTAAAGTACCTGCAATTTTGTTTGGCAGAAACACAAATTTATTTTGTATCCTTGAAAGTAAGCAAGTATTACATGGTTTTCTTATTTATTTATTCATTCATTTTATTTTGTTTTATTATTTATTTATTTATTTATTTTTGATACACAGTCTCACTATATCAACCTTGGTAGAGTAGAATACCCTGGCGTCACAGCTCCAGCAACCTCAAACTCTTGGGCCTAAGAGTTTCTCTTGCCTTAGTCTCCCAAGTAGCTGGCGCCTGCCACAATGCCCAGCTATTTTGTTTGTTTGTTTCTGTTATAGTTGTCATTGTTGTTTGGCAGACCCAGGCTGGGTTTGAACCCACCAGCCCTAGTGTATGTAGCTGGCACCCTAACCACTGTGCTGGAGGTGTCAAGCCTCACATGTGCTTTTTAAAAAATTACTTTCAGGCTCTGCACCTATAGCTCAAGCAGCTAGGGCACCAGCCACATACACCGGAGCTGGTGGGTTTGAACCCAGCCTGGGCCTGCCAAACAACAACTACAACCAAAAAATAGCTGGATGTTGTGGCAGGTACCTGTAGTCCCAGCTACTTGGGAGGCTGAGGGAAGAGAATTGCTTAAGCCCAAGAGTTGGAGGTTGCTGTGAGCTGTGATACCACAGCACTCTACCCAGGGTAACAGCTTGAGACTTTGTCTCAAGAAATATATATATCTTTCAGAATGTACAAATAGGCAGACATGTAAACATAGACCATAGTTTATGTATTTTTTTAATTTTAGAATAGTAAGAACACAAATAAAGTATGTGATTTCTTTACATACTTGTTGTTATACCAATTGAATCAAAGGTATAGGTGTGCCCTTCACTTAGACAGTGTGCACTGTAGCCAGTAGGTGTGAATTTACCCATCACCTCCTTCCTCCTCCCCCAAGCTTGATTTTCATTGAGGCTTACTTCCATATGTGTGCACTTAAGTTTTTACTGATTAGTTCTAATTTGGTATTGAGTATATGTGTTTGTTTTCTCTGTTCTTGTGATGTTTCACTTAGAAGAATGGTTTCCAGTTCCCTGCAAGTTGTCACCAAAGGTACTAGATAGCCATTACTTTTCAGTACTCCATGGTATCCATTTTATTAATCCGTCCATGTATTGATGAGCACTTGGGTTGTTTTTATGTCTTTGTGATTTTTGAATTGTGCTTCTATAAACATAGACTATATTTAGTTCTCTCATTCTGATACACTTAAATTCTCTAAATGCCATTTTCTTTCTCTCTAAAAGAGGAATTTCCTTTCTCAAAGCTCTTTTGGGTAATGCATGAGATGTTGCATGAAATGCCACTTTGTAGGATACCACACATGGTAGTTCATTAATAAAAGTTGATCCTTGTCTTGATCTTTTTCAGGTTTCTAATTCTAACGTGTTTTCAGTGTTGATGGATCTCTGAAAGAATTAGTAATTATGTTCTATAAATATTTTCCAAAAGCTATTAAATTAAAACATTATATGAACTCTGAGACATAAATTATCACTAAAATCACCCCTACAATATCAGTTGAAAGGAGGAAGAGTGGAGATTACACTCTTATATACACACACATTCATACATACATTTTTCTAACATAAGAAGAGGAATACTTATCTATCAAGAAGTATATTCCACTTCATATATTAGGAAAATGTATGCATGGATGTGTATATTTACATATACATACACAAATTATGCATATACAGTATATTATGTATTCCTCATATATGTGTATACTAAAATAATTTAAATGTTTTCCATCATAGATTGTTCTTATATTCACACACATACACTAAACTAAAAACTATGTATTTAATAAAATGTTTACTTCTATGTAGAGGAATAAGTGTATTTTTGGTTTCAGATAAGTGAGCCTATGTTTGTTATGTTCTGCAATAGTATTGATTGGTTTAGTTATAACCTTCAGACTAAGTTACGTAGTCCTGAGGAGCAGCTTAGAGTTATGTTTCAAAACATTACTACTGTACCTTCATCTGCATGTGCACACACACAATCTTCAATTAATGTGCAATAAAAAAGCTTATTTCCAGAAGCACTCTCTTTTAGTTTACATTTATGTTTTCACATATTTAATTATACTAGCTATTAGTTCATTAGTTGATCAAAGGCTTCAGGATAACCTCTGCATAATACTTAATATTTATATAAGTATTATAGTTCTTATAGCAAGTAAATAATATAGGTAGTATTTGTCTTTTCAGAGGTGAGAACACTAAAGCATACAAAAATAAAATCCCATGTGCAAGTTCAAGCAACTACTAATTAATTTACAAATGAAGATTTACACCCAAATATGTCTTACTCCAAAGTTGGTTGTTTATGTCACTGAATTTCCTTTCAGCATTGGGGAAGACATGAAGACTGTGAGTTTTATGAAGATGGAGTAGATAGGTTTGCTTTTGGTTTCAGTTTTTCATTTTTGCTGGTATTCATTCTCCCCAAGCAATATTGCCCTGTAGAAGAAAAGGAGAATTTATTTTAAAATAGCCATGGCATTTTAGGCTTACCTTGTGTTTGCATTCTTTTCAAAATAAAGGTGAAGCCAATTCATGTACAAGAGAAAACTCATTAGATTAATTTGGAATGTCATATGGCCTTTTGGGTGCTGAGCTCCAGGGAGAAAACTGTGCCCTTGTTCAAGGTCTGTCCCTTTATAGTATAAAAGTAAATAAATAAGTACGTTAAAGCAAATGCACCTGTGATATACTGTTATTTTCTGTCTGGAGGAACAGATTTATTTATATCTCATTATTTTTCTCTTTTTCATTCTTGACTAGGAATCTGAATCAATACAAAGGTCCACCTATACTTTTCTGGTTTGATATTCAGGGAGAAAGAAAATTGTTGGTGGCAAAAAGTCTTACAAAAAGGTATGTATTCACACATTTTTTTTTCTTTGTTTTAGTGAAGACATACCTAATGTGTAATTCCCTGGGTTGTACACATAAAATATTGTTATTGAAACTGTTAAACATATAAATGACAGACTGATTTTTTTAAAATCATGATTAAGAAATAAAATCCTAGAATTAACATAGTATGCTGTAAAGAAGAATATAGAATAAAAAAACTCTTCAAATATTCATTATTAAATCAAATTATTTCTTTACAATTTTCCATTTCTTTATTGTTTCCATAAGCACTATTTTGCAATATGGGCACATATGTGCTCTATGCTAAAGCTTCAATATATCGAAATTTCATCCTTAAAATGTCACCCACTACAAAGTTGACCAAGAAAAAGATGAATGATATGCTTGTCATGAAAGGAATATAGTAGAGTGATAATGGAATTGAGAAAAATGATATAACTGGTTATGCCTATAGGAGAAAGAAGATACTTATTCAAAGGAAAATATTTTCAAGAGTGTTTAATGTTTCTTCTCAATATAGACTTTATCCTGACATTCCTCAGGTTGTGCAAAATGAGATGCAAGGAAATTAACTAAAGTTGACAGGAATTAGTGGAAGATGAGTATCATAGCATTAATGAAGTTTTTTATAAAGTTAGAATTCAAAACATTTTGATAGAAACAAATATACTGCATCATGTCCTCCAGCATTTATTAGCTTGGCATAACACCAGAAGGGGTAGATTGAATAGTGCTAAATTATGTTATTTTGTGATAAGAATGATGATTAGAGAAAGGAAATGGAGAATTTTGAACTGCATCCTATAAGGCATTGATCCTATGCACCCTATTCTGAATGTTTTTATGTATGTGAGGTTTTTTTATTGTTTGTTTGTTTGTTTGTTTTTTTGAAGCACAGTCTCATTCTATCACCCTGGGTAGAATACTGTGGCATTATAGCTCTCAGAAACCTCAAACTTTTGGGCTCAAGCAATCTTCTTGCCTCAGCCTCCTAGAAGTAGCTGTGACTACAGGCATATACCCAGTTACATTTAGTAGAGAGGGGGGATCTCACTCTTGCTTAGGCTGGTCTGGAATTCCTGAGCTCAGGCAATGCACTGGCCTCAGCCACCCAGAATGTTAGGCTTATAGGCATGAGCCACCATACCTGGCCTTATGTATGTGTTTTGAAGTAGATGTTTGTGTTACTTATTTATAACACAATTGGTAAAATATAATCATTTGGAAATATTTGAGTAAATAATTCTAGCAAGCAGATGAAGAACAATTATATACTATAATTTGAAAGAAGCTCCAGAAATTTCAAATGAATATATATGACATGTTTAATAGAGATGTTACTTTAAGAATTTTGTTCATTAGCAACCCAAATGTATGAATAAATAAAATAAAAGTCTTAAATAACTCCTGGAACATTTTGAGGACATAAAGGTACTTGGAGTAAAAATCCCAAGTCTCTATCAACTTCTACAACATATCTTTTACTTTATAGCCATTTGGTCTTTTTGAGGCTATTGCAGCAAGCTAGATTTAAAAAAACATAAACACCAATGACATAGGTTTAAAAACACTGGAAGAACCTCAGATGTCAAATTAAATGTTCTGGAAGACATAGTTAATCATGCCTTGAGCTCGAGTCAGAAGAAAAATCTTTGGTCCTACATAAGTTGTGCATCATAGAACCTGAATTATAGAAGGTGCTCATTAAATGTTGGCTGAAGGAAAGCATGGAATGCATGAGTATTTGGATCTTTGCTTGCTTGATTTTTATAGAAGTAATTTTTATATCTTCATATTCTTGCAATAAAAAGGATGATATAATAAATTAGATTAATATAGAGATGAGAGTTTGGAAGATACAGTAAAAGGATGCAAACAGCAAGACATTCTATGACAAAGTTTGAGGGTATGGAACAATACTTCTACTTGCTCTAGAGAAAGTAGGGTACCTGAGGTGCTGTTGAGGCAGGGATTTGAAAGTATAATACACAAACAATGGGCTTCAGAGGATTTACTGTGCTAGTCAGAGGGTATATCAAATGACCAATGGACCGAAAGAGGCAAAAGTTTGCCCATGTAACAGGCAGGTTTGAGCTTACAAGTTACCAAAATTTATTTTTACAAAGATGAATCGAGGGTATCTGCTATTACAGATATGAACATAAGATTGGGAAGAAAATTATTCCTTAAAGGTAAATATTTCTGCTGGTACAGAAAGAAAGAACATCATTGCTAAAATAATTATCTTATATATAAAGATATATTACAGATATGAACATAAGATTGGGAAGAAAATTATTCCTTAAAGGTAAATATTTCTGCTAGTACAGAAAGAAAGAGCATCATTGCTAAAATAATTATCTTATATATAAAGTCAGCATGAATTACATGATTACTGTAGACAAAGGAAAGTAACTGGTTCAATTTAATGGTTATTATTCACAGAATTTGCATTTTCATTTTGAGGAATAAATCATTCTTTTCTGAATGAAGTTGAGACTAGTACACCAGGCATGTCTATGTAAAACATACATACAGAATACCATAAGCATAAGATACAATAGGCAAGAATATAAGTGAGCAAGAGTTTGGATGGTATTTAATTACACAAACACACTGTTGTGACTGAGAGACTTGACATTCCTTGTTTTCACAATTTAATATTTTCTTCTTCTAGATTGAATGGAAATATGGAAAAATTAAATCTAACAGTTATCAGGGAATTTGTCCTTCTGGGACTAACAAGCTCAGCAGAGCAACAGCACCCTCTGTCTATGCTCTTTCTCTTCATGTACTTAGTCACCGTTTTGGGAAACATGTTCATCATCTTGACCACTGGCTTTGACTCTGGCCTCCATTCCCCCATGTATTTCTTCCTCAGTAACTTGGCTTTTGTGGACATCTGTTTTACTTCCACTACAGTCCCCAAGATGGTAGTGAACATCTTGACTGACAGGAGGACTATCTCTTTTGCAAGCTGCCTCACTCAGCTCTTCTTCTTCATTTCTTTTGTGAATATGGACAGCCTCCTTCTCTGTGTGATGGCATATGATAGGTATGTGGCAATTGGCCACCCTTTACATTATACCACCATAATGAATCCTCGCCTCTGTATCCAGCTGGTGGCTGGGCTCTGGGTTGTCACTTACCTCCATGCCCTCCTGCATACTGTCCTAATAACACATCTGTCCTTCTGTGCCTCCAACGTCATCCATAATTTCTTCTGTGATCTCAACCCTCTCCTGCAGCTCTCTTGCTCTGATGTCTCTTTCAATGTACTAGTTATTTTTACTGTAGGCGGTCTACTGGCTCTCACACCCCTGATATGCATCCTCATCTCTTATGTACTTATCTTCTCCACCATTCTGAAAATCACGTCTACTGAGGGGAAACAGAGAGCCTTTTCTACCTGTGTCTGCCACTTGTCAGTGGTGGTGTTGTTTTATGGCACAGCCATTGCTGTCTACTTCAGGCCTTCCTCCTCCCACACTCCTGAGAGTGACACCTTGTCAGCTGTCATGTATTCAGTGGTGACTCCTATGCTGAATCCTTTTATCTACACTCTAAGAAACAGAGCTATGAAGAGGGCACTTCAGAAAATGCTTTGTAGGTGCACAGCCTTTCAGCAGCTATTATGACCTTAATTACTGAATCAAGTAATACTAGTCAAGTGATAAGAAAAACTGTATGCCAAGGTGGTCATAATAACATTAATAAGAGAAACCAATTGTTATTAAAGATATTCCTTATGTTGGAAATTGTGTTAAGAACTTTATATGATTTATTAAATTTAATTCTGTAAGTAAATGTATAAAAATTAGGAAATCTATTTATTGATAAGAAAAATGAACCTTGGGGAAGTTAAATGGTGTACATGAAGCCCACAACTTGTAAGTAGTTTCTGACTCCAGTACAGATATGCCTTAGTGATGAGATGAAAGTCCCTACAATAAAATTCTCAAAAGCAGCACATTAAGAAAAAATTTTCTCAATTTAACATCCATAAATTCAGATTTAGAATGAAAGAGGCATAAATTCTATGCTGGACTCACAATGTAGTGGGATGACAAAGGCTTTACGACTTTTAACAATGTGTCTTCAAAGAATACTCAAAGAATTTATTTCTTCTCACTTTAAACATAGCCAATTATTTTATTATATTGACTCATCTTTGTCATAAAAAGTCTTTTGGACCTCTGTAAATAGCTGCTTGAATGAATGTACACTTTCAGAATATTCAAAAACACACACATCCCTCCCAAAGAAAGGACATGTACATCTAGAAAAAAGGAAATTTAAATCCATTCAGGGAGAAAAGTGTTTCTACAAAAAAGCGATAATGTTGGCAAATATGTTTTGTCCTTTTAATATATTTATCTAATTTACAGTGTCAAAAGAAAGAATATAGTCAGACAATAAATAAGTAAATAAATAAATACATTGGGGAAGGAATTTGTAACTTGAAGTTTATTCATTAAAAATTGATATTTGAAGACTGGGCACAGTGGTTTATGCCTGTAATTCTAGCACTCTGGGAGGTTGAGGCAGGTGGACTTCCTGAGCTCACTTGTTCGAGACTGCCCTGAGCAAGAATAAGACCCCATCTCTAAAAAATAGCCAGGCGTTGTGGTGGGTGCCTGTAGTTTCAGCTACTCAGGAGGCTGAGGCAAGAGAATCACTTAAGACCAAGAGTTTGAGGTTGCTGTGAGCTATGACACCATGACACTTTACCAAGGGTGACAAAGTGAGACTCTGTCTCAAAAAACAATTGATATGGAGGCGGAGCAAGATGGCGAAGGAGATGCATCCCTGAGTCAACTCTCCTGGTGGTTTCAGGTGAGAGTGGGCTTATTGGATCTCTTCTACATGGAGTCCTTGCACGGATAAGCAGCGCAGGGCGAGCAGCAAAGAGGTGAATTGCTAGATTGGAAGTGTAGCCCAGAACTACGGTGTCAGCCAGAAAAACTCAGGGCAGCAGCTGAAAGGGCGCCTTCTGCGCCCTGTCGTGCCAGATCCAAGGCTTGCTTCCTGAGAGACAGAAACCAAACCCTCCCCCATGAAAGGCTCCTGTGCCCAATTTGCGGGGAGTTTGCATGTCTCGCGGAGAGTGTGGTGAGGCGTGGATTCCCAGGCGGAATTTGGCGGCCAGAAACGGGAGACATTTGGACCCAGTTTGGGGTGTCAGGGATCCAGGCATTCAGACAGAAACTCAAGGGGAAGGGACTCTGCTTGGGAACCGATCCATCCTATAATTTTGGAAGTCTCTGTGGAGCTGCACTGATGCGGCGACCGGCAGGGTGAATTGGTTCCCGTCTTGCAAACACTGAAGAGTCTTTTGAACATTATGCTGCAGCGGCAGCAGTTATAGCCCCTCCCCCATCAGAAATAAACTAAATTCCGAGGGCAAAAGGAGCCCTCTAGCTCTTTTCCCTCGGACCATGCAAATTTGTTTGAGAGGAAACCAGGAGTCGAGTACAGGGAATCAGTTCCCTTCCTACAAACACTGAAAAATCTTTTGAACGTCCCACCGCGATGGGCGGCGGCAGGGGCTGTGGCTGTAGCCCCTCCTACTCTGGAAACAAACTGAACACGGACCACAAAAGGGGCGGCCCCAGCTTTTTTCCCTCGGACCACAACGGTTTTCTGTTCGAGGGGAAATTAGGAGTTGAGTGAAAGTCTGGCGAAGTGTGAACTTGTGTCCCAAGTTCGGAGGACAGATAGGAGCAGGCGGCCAGACAGGAACCAGATGTAAAGTAAAACCTCCAAAATGGCGTCTCCATAACACCTCCCCCAGAAGCGCGGAGAACTCAATTTGATCTGCAGTGAGCTTTCTGGCATCTGAAGTTAATCCAAGACGCCTAACACTCTGCGGGAACTGTTGTAGGGAGAATCTGGCATCCTGCCAGCAAAGATTCTCCATATATGTGTGTATATATATATATTTTTTTTCCTCTTTTCCCCTATTTTTGGTATTAGCATAGGGACTACTCACAGTGCCACCTGTTATCTAGAAAATATACTGCAGCAAAATTATATATATATATATTTAAACTGGAACCCAACTGCCTTGAAAAAGAGACTTGTTTGTATATACTCAAAAAAAAGAAAAAAAGTAATTTTCCCAGTGGTGCCCTCCTTTTCCTTTTTTTTTCTTTCTTTTTCCTTTTTTTAATTTTTAATTTTTTACTTTTTCTTATATATATCTTTTGATACTTTCTCTTCTCGGATTGTTTGCTTTCCTATTTGTTTGCTCTATCATTTTATGACCAACATTTCTGTGGTTATCCTTTATTATCACTATTTTTTTTCCCTTTTTCTTTCTCCCTTCTTTCATTTTTGATCTGTTAGTTGACTGGTTTGTCTGTTGCTCTGTTTACTCCTTTTTCTGTTTGTTTACATGTGACTGAGTGTCTGGGCATTGGAGTGCTTGTATGTCTGGTAGCATTTTAGTCTGTTTATTTGTCTGCCTTGTTTCAATGTATTTTGTACTTTGCTAAATCTCCGGGTTGGCTATACTCCCTAATTAAAATTTTCACATTCAATAAGAATTTGGAAGAATAGCAGATGAGAGCTGACCAGAGCTAGCTTTCAACATAAATGTCAGTTCAGGGAGAGAGACAACTATGGAAGAACCCAACAAAGCTCAAAGGTAGAGAGCTGAACTGAGAGAAGAGATAGATAAATACACATCCTCCCCAACGAGGCAAACCACAACTTCAAGAAAACAAATTCCAGGCTTAGATTGAACCAAAGTGGAATATTCTACAGCTCCCATTGAGTGCCTGAGGCTGATAGGCTTCAACTATTCCTGCTGGCTGGCCACAAGGAGTGGTCACCAAGTGGAGAAGGCATTGACATTACTGGGATTCTGTCAGGCACAAAACCTTGATGAACTCATTGACTTTACCTGGACTCTGGTAGACACAAAACCCTGACTCACTCGCCCATTGGATAGGACTGGGTTACAGAGTCTGGGTCCACAGAAACTATTGGTGAGGTTAACTGAGACTGAGGTTAGCAGAGTCCAGTGGCTAAGGGTGAGTAAGGAGGGGAAAGAGACATCAACCTCCTTACTCCAGATTATTCCCTGAACAGGCCTTTCTGACTCCTCAGAGCATCAGAGTGACCCACACTTATACCACTAGTAGACTCCTATTAACTAGTTGCTAGAGACCTTGCGATCTTTCCAACCAGGGAGTGGGTACTGACCAGGTCAACAGGTTTGGATCTCTCGATTTGGGCAAATTAACTGGTGGTTGAGGGAGAATCTCTGATGCTCTCGGGTTTTTCTCTGGCCCTAAATTGTCCTCTGGTGGAACATTCTCCAGTTGTCACTGAGTGCCTAAGATAGTCAAGCCTCAGTTCCCTTTGCTGGTGGGGGTTGAAGAGCAGTAACTGAGTGGAGCTGGCACTGGCTCCACTTTGATTTTGGCAGACACAGAGCCCTGCCACACTCGCTTATTGAGCAACTAGGTCACAGCCCTCTGGAGTCTCCAGCGACTGGGTGTGACAAAGGTACAAGGGGGGATAGGAGGCATCAACCTCCCTAGAATATTTGCTGGATAGGTCCCTATGACTCCACAGAACACCAGAGCAGGCCATACCTCTGCTGCCAGAAGATCCCTGCTGTACAGTTGCCAGAGACCTCTCGAACTCCCCCACCTGAGAATTGTGTTAACTGTGACACTTGTCTGGGCCAATCACCTGAGAACTATCTAAAGTGATACCCTGGGGGTGTGGTTGAGGGAAAGTGTGGTTTTCTCTTCCCGATCATCGCCAGTAAGGGGAGGGGTGACTTAATCACTCTTATTTCTCCACAGCTGATCTTAACCCAGAGTAATTGATTTTCTAAGGTAGAACAGATACCAACTGT
>NW_003852648.1:559667-566124 GCF_000181295.1 Otolemur garnettii | reverse complement strand
GAAATTTATGTGAACCAGCTTGATGAAAGTATTTCAAAATGTATATGAAAACACGACACTGTACCCCCTGTTTGCATTAATGTATACAGCTATCATTTAATTAAAAAAAAAAAAGATGGAGACTTTACCTCTTTTATGTATATATGGATGGAGTTGGAACATATCCTACTTAGTGAAGTTTCTCAAGAATGGAGGATAAAGTATCCAATGTACTCAGTACTATTATTAAACCATTTTATAATCACTCACACTTTCATATAAAGAATATATCACAACTATGGCCCAGGATGAAGGAGAGGGGGTTGGGAGGGAAAATGATAAAAGAAGAGGTCAGATGGAGGGAGGGTGAATGGAGGGATCACACCTATGGTGCATATTGCAAGGGTACATCTCAGATCTATTTAGTATACAGTATAAATGTCTTAACACAATAATTAAGTAAATGAGGTGAGGGATATATTAACCAGTACAATGTAAGCATTCCAAATTGTATATGAAATTAGCACATTGTACCCCACACACGCATTAATGTATATATGATCTACCTCTTTGTGATTTAATAAAAAAAATATGGTATATGTGTACCATGGAATTTGAATTCAGCCATAAAAAAGATGGAGACTTTACATCTTTTGTATTAACCTAGATGGAGTTGAAACACATTCTTCTTATTAAAGTATCACAAGAATGGAAATGAAAATATCCAGTGTACTCAATATTAATATGAAGCCAGTATACAATCTAACACATGCCCACATAAGAGAAAAACTCAATTCAAGTAGAGGTGAGGGGGGAAGGAAAGATGGGGGAAGGGAGGAAGGGAGGGTATTTGTGTACTCCCACTTACTGAGCACAATGTAAGGGTATATGGCACACCTATTAGATGCAGGACACAACTATAAGAGGGATTCTACCTAACAAATGCAAATATTGTAACCTACTTGTTTGTAGCCTCACATTAACCTGAAATAAAAAAAAATACATAAATAAAATAAATTGGCACAGGAAAAAACATGGTGTGGGAAGACTGTGAGAGGCCCAAGGCATATTTCTATCCAAAAGATATGTTTAAGTTGTGGTGGAACATTAAGTAGAAAATGATAAAAGTAATTCTGGGCAAGAGCTTATTCATTGAAGTTAAAGAAAGATAACAAATGAAGCTTGTCTTATGCTAGAACAGTGGTTCTAAACCTTCCTAATGCTGCAACCCTTTAATACAGTTCCTCAAGTTGTGGTGACCCCCAACCACAAAATAATTTTTGTTGCTACTTCATAACTGTATGTAATTTTGCTACTGTTATGAATCATAATGTAAATATATGATATGCAGGATGTATTTTCATTGCTACAAAGGGGTCACGACCCACAAGTTGAGAACTGTTGCTCTAGAAGTTCTCCACTTTATCAATACTTTTCCTCAGGTGAGGACTAAAATTGAAACAGATATAGAAACACTTTGATTGATTAAAAATACTCATCAATTCAACCTATCATAGGACTTTCATGGTTTTCACTGACTTTTATTTAATCTTTTTCTTAAGATTTATTTAATCTTTTTCTTTTTATTATTTAATAAACATTTGTTTAATCTTTTATTTATTTATTTAATCTTTTTCTTAAGATTCTAGCCTGATTTTTTGCTTTGTAAGTACAACTTATGTGCAAACTTTTAAACAATCAAATAGCACCTTGTGAAATAATAGTGTCTCTGTACCCCAAATAAAACACTCAATTATATTTTAAGTGCAGTGACAATTCCACTATAAATACTGTGATACAGTTACAATACTAAAGGAAAGCTAAATTATGAATTTTGAGTTATGTCTTATAAATGCTGAATCTACAGTCATGTCAGGAAATAAGCCCATTCTTGGAATGATTCATTTATTTCCATGGTTAATAATCACCTGCAGATAAGCCTCATAGAACATAAATATAGGCATTAAATGAGACCAAAGCTCCCAAGGAGTGCTCATTTTGCTTTTCTGCCTCAAATGAATGAGTACACTATTGCCTTTCCACTCAGTACATACCCAAACAAAAAACACACCGCATTAGTGAACAAATGGCCAGTGCATTATGAGAATTTTATCTCGTTCCAGGAGAAACCTACAACTTTTTGTCCAAGTATCTGTTCATTACTGTTGCAGAGTTTAATGCCCCTGGAGCTTCATTACGGTACAGAATGCCAAGGAAAGGTTAAGTTAGAAACCCAAGGAATATTTTAACAAGTTCTTATCCTCCTGGGATGCAAAGTACTTGTAATTTCCTCTATTTAGTTATAACTTTTTCATTGTTACATTGTGACACTACAACAAGTCCCCTGGCATACCTCATACCCACGGCAGAGGTCTACACTTTTCACATGATCATATTTTAATTTTAAAAAGGCTCATCATGAAGCTATTTAATGATCAAATTAGAGAAACTAAACCACCTCAAGGGAGTATCTCTGTAAAGTTTATCCATCAGAGCAAAGTAATAACATTTTGAATTAAAATTATTCAGTAATACTGATACTTTTTCTTTGTTTCCCTGAAAAATATTCTTTTTGTTGTTTCTGCTTTTCATATTCACCTTAACTCACCTTTGTGAAACAGAACAGAATACAGCAGAGTCCTCAATTAGTAGACAAACCAGGACAAACGATACTGTCAACCTAAAAGGAAGGAGCTGAGACAAAATTAATGTAGAGAGTTTATTTGGGCCAAAGCTGAGGACTGGAGCCCTGGACACAATTCTATGTGGCCCAGGGGAGTGTTCTGATGGCCTTTGTTATAAGCAGGTTTTTAAAGGGAAAAGAGAACAAAGAGTGAACTGATAAAAAGTTAGGTGCAAGAATTCTTATTGGTTAGTACTCTGGGAAGTAAAGTAGGAAGACTGCTTGAACTCAGGAGTTCAAGATCAACTTGAACAAGAGGAAGACCCCATCTCTACTGAAAAATAGATAAACTAGCTAGAGGTGGTGTGCATGCCTGTAATCTCAGATACTCGGGGATGCTGAGGCAAGAGGATCCATTAAGCCCAGGAGTTTGAGATTTCTGTGAATATGACACCACAGCACTCTACCCAGGGTACAGAGTAACACTCTGTTTCAAAAAAAAAAAAAAAAAATCTTATTGGTTAACAGAGATGACATTAATGACTGGCTATACATTGTGGAACTTTAAGGTATGAGTTTTGTGCTTGCCTATGACATTTTATAGCTATTTGATGTCAGTCTAGAACCCACATAGCATGTAGGTAATTATTTAGATCAAGGGGAAGTGAGATGTGACTGCTTTTGCACTATATGCCGCTCTGCACTTGATAATTTAGAGGGGCTTTCATTCCCCAGTTAAAAATTTTTATTTATTTCTTAATACGAATGCTTGTCATCTCCACCACTATCAGAAAACCAATTTTGATTGTATAATCTAATTATAAATATAGAATCACATACTCTCATTTCCTTTCTACTCAATCCCTTAAAGATTGCTTACCAGACACAGACTAAAATGATTAAATGACTGATTACTAATCAGATCATGAACACAACTGGGAAATCAGTGCACATCAAGAAATGAATTATGTGTGTGTGATCTTGTAATAGTCATAACAGAGAGATTTACTTGAAATTATTTATGGGTTTCTAAATTTTCACTATTTCTCTATAGATATCATCTTCATTTGGTCCTTACCTGTTTAAGGATGTGTCTTTAATAAGCTATTTTTCTCAAGTTATACACACACACACACACACACACACACACATAAATAATCAGAAATAAAATTCCTTGTTGCTATTATAAATATTATACTAAATATGATTCTATATACATATATGTAATCAGAAGTGAAACTGTTCCATATTTGGATAGTTTTAATGCATAGGGCTTCAATATTTTTAACCATAATATGATAACTTACATTTAACCTTTCTAGTAGTTACATATCAGCAAATAGAATTCTGAGACCTACTTTTCATAGGATATTTCATTTGCCATTTTTAAACCATGTTTCCAACCCATCATTCCAGTTGCTTATCTTCACCTAGTCTAAGATATTCCATAAAATACATTTTGAGACTTTACTTCATCAGAGGTAAAAACCAGATATTTAAAAATCATCATTAGGAAGAGAAATGTATAGTTTAAAGGAGTGTTTATTACCTTATATCATCTGTAAGATATGCAGTAATATGTTTATATACTTTTATATTTATTTATATATAATAAAATTTATATACAACTTTACATATAATGTTATATATTTATATATAATACTTACATATAATTTATATTTGTAATTTTATCACCAGAATTATAGTAATGTGACACAAGGCAGGGATGATAGAGGTATGAATGCTACAAGCCTACTCATACACTGAATTGTTTTGACAAACCCCATAAGGCTCACATCAGTCCCAGCTGATAGCACAGGAGCATGGACAAGGGCCCAGGAACTAGCAGAAAACTCACAAGAGGGTACAGCATGTTAGGATGTAATCTAGTGCATGCAGGTTTTGAGAAAGATTTCTCCAGACAAAGATTAGGACAGAAAGAAAAACAAGTATATTCTACATTTCCATACAGAAAGGTGAAAGAGGGAGAGGTGCTGGCCTAGAAAACCAGCTATTCAGGCTTTTTATTTAAGGGGTAAAGAAGAAATGCAGCGATAGCCAAATTAACAGGGTTCTGTGCATCCATTCCTTCTCTTTTCTTAGTGGCAGGCCCATAACAGAAGCAATAGCCAAGCTTATTACTAGTGACTGTGATCTTGTCAGTGATTTTGCTTTTGGGATATGAATTTTCTGAGAAGGAACGGAGGCCTGAAGCTCACATCCCCTGTTGTCCATTCAGGAATTCTCCAAGGCTGTAAAAAGGAAGTGCTAGTTCTTTATTTTGTATAGTCCAGGAAAAAAACCTCAAATAGCCAACACAATTCTATGAAATAAAAACAAATCTGGAGGCATCACATTACCAGACTTCAGGTTATACCATTAGTCCACAGTGTGAAAACAGGATGGTATTGGCATTAATAAAGAGACATATATCTAAGGAACAGATCTGAGATCTACAAGTGAAATCTGCCTAATGCCATCTGATCTTCGATAAAGTGCATAAATGCATACCCCGGGAAAAGAATCCATATTTAATGATTAGCGCTGGGAGAACTGGTTAGCCACATGTAAACTAGAAACTGAACCTGCACTTCTCACCACTAACAAAAATTAACTCATGCTGGATAAAAAATTTATCTAAAACCCAAGAAGGAAGCATGGGAAAAACTCTTATGATATCAGCCTTGGGAAAGAATTCATGAAGAAGACATCATTGCCAACTGCAGCAAAAACAAAAATAAATACATGGGACCTGATCAAGGCTTACACTGCTAAGGACACTATCAATAAAGCAAACAGACAGCCATTAGAAGGGGAGAAGATAGTCACATGTTACAAATCCCACAAAGGTCTAATAATCAGAATCTACAGAGAACTCAAGGAAATTGACAAGAGCAGACAATCCCATTAATCACTGGGCAAGAGACATGAACAGAATCTTTTCCCAAGCAGACAAATGTCCAACAAATAAATGAAATAATGCTTATCAGTCTTAATCATCAGAGAAATGCAAATCAAAACCTCTTTGAGATATCAACTAATGCCCGTGAGGATAGTCCACAACATAAGGTCTCAAAGCTGAAAATACTGGTGAGGACAGAGGGGAACACTGCTGATAATCAGAAACTAATATAGCCCTTTTGGAAAGAAATATGGAGAATCCTCAAAGAGCTAAAAGTACACCCATTTGGTTCCACAATCCCATTACTAGGTATCTACCCACAAGGAAAAAAAAATCATTTCACCATAAGCGCATTTGCACTCAAATATTTATAACAGTTCAATTCATAAACACAAAGATGTAGAAACAACTCAAGTGTCCATCATCCCATGAATGGATTAATAAATGTGGTGTATGTATACCATGGAATACTAGAGAGCCATAAAAAGATGATGACTTTACAACTTTTGTATTTACCTGGATGGAGTTGAAGAACATTCTCCTTAGTAAAGTATATCAAAAATGGAAAAACAAACATCTCATGTATTCAATACTAACTGGAAACTAACAGATGAACAACTACAGGCCCACATGAGAGGAAAAGCACAATTAAAATCAAGTAGGGGAGAAGGCGGAGAGGGGAAAGTGCTCAGTAAGTTCCCACTTAACAGGTACAATGTAGGGGTATATGGCACACCTCCTGGGGGAAGGGCTCAAATACTCAGTCTTTGCCTAACAAATGCAAACAATATAGCCTAATTTTATGTAACCTTATATTAATCTAAAATAATTTTTTTTTTTTTTTTTTTTTTTGTGACAGAGGCTCAAGCTATCCCTCTGGGTAGAGTGCCATGGCATCACAGCTCACAGCAACCTCCAACTCCTGGGCTCAAGCGAGTCTCCTGCCTCAGCCT
>NW_003852648.1:530635-558905 GCF_000181295.1 Otolemur garnettii | reverse complement strand
AAAAGAGTAGTCTCTCATGTGAGGTAAGCAATGACCTACGCTTGATAATGGTGACTAAATCTTAGGCTTATGACTCCATGTTGAACTACTGATGAACTTTGTGATCTACAAAGGAAATAAGGAAAACATTTCCTTCACAAACAATCATACTCCTCTTTTATCCATATAGAGTCTCACTCTGTCACCCTGGGTAGTTTCATGGTGTTATACCTTATAGCAACCTCAAACTCTAGGGATCAAGTGATTCTCTTGCCTCAGCCTCCCGGGTAGCTTAGACTACTGGCACCTGCCCCATGCCTAGCTAGTTTTTCTAGCTCACAGAAACCTCAAATTCTTGGGGTCAAGTAATCCTCTTGCCTCAGCCTCCCAAATATCTGGGACTATAGGTACCTACCATAGTGTCCAACTAGTTTTTCTATCTTTAGTAGAGATGGGATTTCACTTTTGCTCAGGTGATTCATCTGTCTCAGACTCCCAAAGTGCTAGGATTATGGGCATGAGCCACTGTGCCTGGCTGCACAAATAACTATACTCTTGACAACACATACATAAAACAAGTCCTAACCTTTATGAACACTGTGCATATAGGTTTTTTTTATGACTCACAGTAAAGTACCTTTCTACCAATGATTAAAGACTTCTTTGTTAAATCCACCAATGAAATAATCTGAAAAACAACTTATATAATAGAAACATTCGTATAAATATAAGCCCCCTCACCCCTTTTTATTGGCAAAGTTCTCTGCTACCTGTGTTGCAATCTCCAGTCCTAAGTAAATGCTTCTTTGCCTCTAATCTCTTAATTCCTTCTTTTTGTAGGCTTTACAGTTCATGTCAGAAGCAGAGATTCAGAGTAACTTTGCCCTCCATGGTCCTGGTTCTCTTCATCATTTTTGAGGGACCCATTTAAAGCCCATTGTGCTACTAGTATTGACACCCACTGAGAACCTGGAGCTTTAAGTATTCTTGCTTGCTGAAGAACTCCTGTACTGGGTGAAAATTTTGCTTTTGTTCAATATTTATTGGTACTACTCCTTGTCTGTGTTTTTGCATATTCACCTTTAAAGTTCAGACAAGGGAAGAATGAGAACCCCTCCTTCTTAGCAAAATGAAAGCCCTCACCCTTTCCAAGAGACTGCTGGTTATATGTTTAAACACTATAGATCTTTGAGGACTCTCCATACTTCTTTTCAAAAAGGGTTCACTAGTTTACAACTCTGCCAACCAGTGAATCAGTGTGCCTCTCTCTACACCCATGCCAGTGTCTACAGCTTTGGGACCTTGTGATGTGGGCTATTCTCGCTGACATTTTTATATCTCAAAATGGTTTTGATTTGCATTACTCTAATGATTAGGGATGATAAACATTTTTTCTTTTTTTTTTTTTTTGGCCATTCGTCTGTCTTCTTGGGAAAAGTTTCTCTGTTCATGTCCTTTGCCCATTGATTGAGGAGGTTGTTTGCTCTTCTCTTACTGATTTACTTGTGTTCTTTATATATTCTACTCACTAGCCTTTTTTTTCAGTGCATAACATGTGAATATCTTATCCTATTCTGAAGGTTATCTGTTTGTTCTGTTGATTGTGTCCTCAGCTGTGAAGAAACTTTTTAACCTGATCAGGTCCCTGGTATTTGTTTTTGTTGTTGCTACAGTTGCCAATGCATTCTTCTTCATGAATTCTTTCCCAAGGCCAATATTGTTGAGAGTTTTCTCCACACTTTCCTCTAGTTTTTTTCTCATTTTATGTCTTAGAATTTAAATTTATTTTATCCAGCAACGGTTGACTTTTGTAAGTGGTGAGAGGTGCAGTTCCACTTTCAGTCTTTTACATATGGCTATCCAGTTCTCCTAACACCATTTACTAAATAGCTATCTATTCCCCAGTATAAGCTTTTTTTTGGTTCATCAAAGATCAAATGGTGATATGAGGCTGGTTTCATCTCTATGTTCTCAATTCTATTCCATAGATCTATGTCACAATTTTTTTTTTATGTCACAATTTTTATGCCAGTACTATGTTGTTTTGATCACTATGGACTTGTAATAAATATAACCTGAAGCTTGGTAAAATGATGCCTCCAGATTTGTTTTTATTTCATAGTATTGTGTTGGCTATTTGGCTTTTTTGTGGTTCCATAAGAGCTATTTCTTCAAAGTATGATAGTGGTGTTTTAATGGAAAATGCATTAAATCTATAGATCATATCGTAAAAGTAGACCTTTCATTTGATCCCACAACCCCATTACTAGGTATCTATCCAGAAGAAAAATATCATTTTACCATAAGGACTTTTGCACTCAAATGTTTATAGTAGCTCCATTCACAATGGCAAAGATGTGGAAACACCTAATCAAACCATGAATGAATTAATACGTTGTGGTATATGTATACCATGGAATACTATCACCCAGAAAAAGACAGAGACTTTGTATCTTTTGTATTTACTTCTAAGTATCTCAGGAATAAAAATCCAAGTATCCCATGTACTCAGTAGTAATCTGAAAACAGTAGAGCAACAATAGGCCCACATGAGGGAAAATACAATTAAATTCAGGAATGGAAGTGGGGAGAAGACAGGAGGAAGATCCAGGGCCCCAGGCTTTGTAGGGAGGCCCATCATCAGGGAGATTAACTCACCTGGAAGTATTCTAGGGTCTAGCCCCTCCAAGTGGTCATCAAGAGGTGATACAAAAAATCTTTTGGAGCCTGGAGGAGAGGAACCACCTACTCATAACCTTTTAAGTGACTGTGGGTTCAAAGGATGGTCCCTCTTTCAGTTCACCTGCCCTGTGGCACTTGAACTTATATCATCCTAGGCCTCTGGAGTCTTTATCTATAGGCTAGCGCTTTTCCTAGCCTATTTATGGGAGAATTGAAGTCTGGCATGCAGATTTTTAGGAAGGAGGTAGAAAAAATAAGTTACTGGGTAAATATATATTTTGGGGCCCACTCTACAGATTCTGATACAGGCTGTATTTTATTCAACAAATACATAGGTCATTGTGAAGTTTTGAGATATGCAAAAATCAAGAAATGTAATGTCTATGAAGATGGAAAAATATGAAAAATGTAAAGTCTATGAAGATGGAAAAATATGAAGCCATCCTAACAACACTGATAAACCAAGCAAGCTGAAATTTGCACCAGTGAACCAGAAAAGATGCTGCTGATTGTGTTTCTTGGAATGAAATAATGGACCATAACACTGTCTCAAAACTGTTGTAGTGATCCCTTACTTATTAAGCAGTTAACATATGCCAGGAAAAGTCCATACTGAAGATTCAGCAATGTACAAAACATGGGACCCAGAGAACTGACATTCCAGTAAGGGAAACGCTCAGCGATAATATATACATATTGTCCCACCACTAGATGACTCTTGCAGGTGATCAACAGGGTTATAGTTTGAAAAAAAAACAAAAGTATGGGCCTTATGGGTGAGAGAATGGGCTATAGAATTAGGTCCTATTTCAACCTTCCCAATTGTGTGAGATCTGGGTATTTTCCTATATCTCAAACTTTTTACCCTATCATTCACTTAGCTTCAGACATCTCAGTCTTCTTTTTGCTAAAAAACACTCAGCCTCCCAACTTTAGCATTTGTCATTTTCTTTAGCTAATCTAACTTATGTGGCTTTCTACCCTTATCACTGAGACCTTAGCTTAAAAGACAGATGCCCCTAAGTCATTCCTGTTCCACCTTTATCTCAAATACCCTGTTCTGGAAATACCCCCTCAACCCTTATTACCCTTAATAACAGAAGATATTTTTCCATATTAATTTATTTGTTAAGAGTCTATGTCCCTCCACTAGAAGACAAGTACCACAGGAGGATATGCCTTGCCTACCTTGTTGATTGTAGGTGCACTATAGTTGAGCTTAAGATTTAGAATTTTTTTTTATTTGTTCACAGTTTGTTGAGTACCAACTCTATACCATGAGAAGTTCTTGGATTTGGGAATATAAAAACAAAAACCCTACCTTCCTAGAATTTACATTGAAGGATAGTGAGTGGGGTTGAAGACACAGGAAGACCAAAAAGGAGGCTGAGATGAACATGACTCAAAACATGATGCTGGAACTAGAAGTGGTAGAAGTGGTCAGATTCTGGCTGTATTTTAGAGGAAAAGCTGCAGGATTAAGTTAACCCTTTGACTACAGAGTACTAGGAATGAAAGTGCCAATTGAGGCCTGCAGCAATTGCAACAACAGTTATGATACACAGTGCGCTACTGGACATTCTTTGGTTTCTTACTAATCAAAATATTTCACCCAAGTTGGTTTCAATTTCCACTATTCGTACAAATTATTTCAGGCACAACTGTAAAAAATGTTGAAAACAAAGCATATAATGCTTACAGACGCAAATTAGGTAACGTAAGAGTAATATGTCATCCAATTTTTCTTAGGAAAATGAACAACGCCTACAAGCATCATTCATACCAAACAAACATCTTGTTTGAATCCCTATAGGCATTGTTCATAGTCATAAGGTTAATTTAAGAGGTATGAGAGAGAAAAAGTAATCAAATATTACTGCAAGCATTTTGGGGGGTGAGTACCTAGAAAGAGTTGCTGTCAGGTGAAATAGACAAGTCAGCCTGAGAGCAGAATGAGGTATATGGTCCTCAGTTTTGAACATGTTATACTTAAACATTTATAAGACATCCAGCATAGGTATGACAAGGTGATAGAAAAGCAGGTCTGCAATTCATGAGACATATCTAGTACCTTCCACATGATGCCAGCAGGAAAGTTCCAACACCAAGGTGTCATTTCTCAGAGTATAGTGGCTCACACCTGTAATCCTAGCACTCTGGGAGGCCAAGACAGGTGGATCAGGAGTCAGAAACCATCCTGAGTAAGAGCAAGACCCACATCTCTACTAGAAATAGAAATATTAGCTGTGTATTTTCTGGCAGGAACCTGTAGTCCCAGCTACTTGGGAGGCTGAGGTGGGAGGATCACTTGAACCCAAGAGTTTGAGGTTGCTGTGAGCTAGACTGCCACCATGGAACTCTAGCATAGGGCAATAAAATGAGACTCTGTGTCAAAAAAAATAAGTAAAATAAAATAAAAAATAAAACAAAGCATCATTTCTCAAAGTTCCCTTACTTATACAATTAAGAAAATACATATGGAATACTATTCAATCATGAAAAGATGGTGACTTTACATCTTTGTAATATTCCAGATAGAGTTGAAACATATTCTTCTTAGTAAATTATCATGAGAATAGAAAAACAATTACCCAATGTACTCAATACTAGTATGAAGCCAGTAGATGATCTAATGCATATCCACATAAATGAAAAACTCATTTCAATTCATGCTGGGGGTAGAGGTAATGAGGGAGGGGGAGGGGATGAGAGTTGAAATGGGCAACCCCACGGAATGGGCACAGGGCGTGGGGATTGGCATACCTTTTGTGTGTGGGACATAACCACAAAAGGGACTCTACCTAACGAAATCAAATATTTTCATCTGGTCGTTTGTACCCTCACATTAAGCTAAAATAAATTTACTTTAAAAAAGAAAGAAAAAGAAAAAGCTATAACACCATAAACTTTGGTATGCATAAACTTTGGTATGCATGAGTAAACTGGATGGTACATAGCCTTAGACTTTATTTATTTATTTATTTTTAAACAGAGTCTCACTTTATTGCCTTTGATAGAGTGCTGTGGCATGACAGCTCACAGCAACCTCAAACTTTTGGGCTCACGTGATTCTCCTGCCTCAGTCTCTGGAGTAGCTGGGACTAAAGGAGCCCGCCACAATCCCCAGTTATTATCTTTAACAAAAGAGGTCCTGCTCTGGCTCAGGCTGGTCTTTAACCTGTGAGCTGAGGCAATCCACACACCTCAGCCTCCTAGAGTGCTAGGATTACAGGCATGAACCACAGCATCTGGCCTTTAGCCTTCGACTTTAACATGTGAAAAAGAAACCACTAAAAGAGCTTTTTGGTGGTATTAGATTTTAATATTCATTTACTGAAATTTCAAAGAAGCTAAAGTAAAATACGGCTTCCTGAAAAACAATAGATGATAAAAGTAGAAAAAATCATCTAAAAATCAGGACAGTGGTCATCCACGGGGCAAGATAGAATTGCATCAGATATGGCACCATTAGGAGACTCTGATGACTGTTCAAGGCCTACTCATAAATCTTGATCTATCCAAGAGTGTTTATATCGTCATTATTATATCATACCACAAAACAATGTGTGCATTCCTCTATTAATGTATTTCACAATAACAAATTGTAGAAATCATTAAATGTACAAAATAACATAATGTGTATAGGGTTTTTTGCCCCATAATAAAGTAATCTAATTTAATTCACAGTTTGGGGAGCAAAACAAATTGTTGAGGAGTCAAGTATCTATTTATGTAGCAGCCCATATAGCCTATGGCTAAGAGGAGTGAGAGTTATAAGAAATACCTGTAATGGAACACCTTGGTGAAATGGGCCTGGAGAGAGATTTGGTTCTAACAAGCATGAGTGAGCTCGCGAAATGAGAGCATTGGTGAATTGGCAATCTCTACACCTGTGGTGTTGAGAAGCACGAGCTCAGCCTTATATTAGGCGGGAGGAGCAGGCAGTCGGGAGCATGCGCATTCTATCACGGATCCACTGACTTTGACTCTGTCTCTTCTCCTGCCTGCAGAACGCCAGCATAGTGTCTCTCTGCTGAAGATTACCAAGCTCTGCTAAAGACTGAGAACTATCTGTTCTAAGAAGACTGCTTTACTCTCTCTAAGATACTGTCTCTCTCTCTCTCTCTCTCCCTCTCTCTCTCTCTCTCCAGCTAAAGTAGATAGCCCTTAAGGGCCTAAGAGAAACTATTCCTGAGCAAGGTAGCTTAGTGGTCCGCATCCAGAACCTACCTAAGCTGGGCCGTAGACCTGGCCAGTCCTGAGCCCTGATATATTTAGGATTAACTAGTTTCACAAAATAACCTTCAGATGTATTTTTTTTAAAAAGATAGAAAGCATATACACACATTAATAGAAAAAGAGATGGACAATTAATCAGTAGAATACTTAAGTAGGGGCGGCGCCTGTGGCTCAGTGAGTAGGGCACCAGCCCCATATACCGAGGGTGGCAGGTTCAAACTCGGCCCGGTCCTGCTGAACAACAATGACAACAACAACAACAACAACAAACTAGCCAGGGGTTGTGGTGGGTGCCTGCAGTCCCAGTTACTTGGGAGACTGAGGCAAGAGAATCGCCTGAGCGCAAGAGCTAGAGGTTGCTGTGAGCTGTGACGCCACAGCACTCTACTGAGGGCAATAATGTGAGACTCTGTCTCTAAAAAAAAAAAAAAATACTTAAGCATACTGCAACATGTATAAAGGCTCAGCATCCCTAATATAAAACTAGAAATCTGAAATACCAAAGCAAATTAAAAAAAAAATCAACTGCATTAAAAATTGGTCAAGAGACATGAACAAATTCTGAAAAATCTTTGCGAGTATTGACATGATACTCAAAGGTCATTCACTGCTCAAAGGAAATGCTCATTGGAGCACTGTGGATTGGGGGGATTAGGGATGCTCACATGGTCAGTATAAAACAAGTATTCCAAACTCTGAAAACACCTAAAATCTAAAGTCCTTTGGTCCCAAGTATTTTAGATAAGAAACACACAACCTATACCAACTTGCTTTTATTATACCTCTTTGGCTCACCTACAGAGAAATGTATATCCCTACCCATAATTTGGTATAGATGTTCAGAATGATGTACTGCACACATACCAACAAAGTATGAAAGGGTTAATTGTAATACTTCCATAATTAAGACCTCTAAAGACAGCAGGGCAAACCTCTCAAGAACATGTGAAAAAGCCTGACAGAGCAAGAAAAGGCTTATGGCTAAGCTATTTAATTGTTGTTAGGCTGTAGCAGGAGTTCAGAGACAAGAATGGGAGCTTGCATAGATTGAATCTTGCCAAGGACAAAGGAGAGAGCAGCCAGGCTTTTATAAAAATCACCTTGTTCAGATGTGGGTTACAAGGCGAAGAAGGAAGTTTGACAGTTTAAACCAGTCAGCATTTAAACATCAAAAAAAGGGTATCAGGGACATCTCGTTTCTGATCTGCCACACAAGGGGTTTAGAACCTTAGAAGCCATCATTATAACCCTTAAAAAACAAACTTAAAATCAACAATTTTTCTTACAGCAATCAGAGAACTGAGGTCGCATCGCAAACCACTGTCTCCAAAATTGAAGAGACCAATAGGAAAACTAGCCCTTTTAAAATAGGCCCAGAACATTGTTCTTAATAAGGCCTGCCCTAGAAAGAGGTAAATACAAAGCTTAAGCCCTCTTTAACTTCATTGCCTCACCTAAAGTGAAGACTTTGGGACACTGAAAAGCACATGTAAAGGAGAAGCGTTGTTTTTTTTCCCCTCTTGACACTAAAGACAGTCTGATTTCTTTCCCAACACCATTTCTCCAACTCTCTGACATCAACTATAACTCAAACCAAACAAGCATACCACTAAATGCTCAGAGACAGCATTAGATTCCATAGGTTGAAAGCTCACCATGACGAAGACTCTCCCCACTGCAAACATGAGCCACAAACTAGATGCCTGGACTACCCAAATTTCTAACCACAGATTACAAATTTGGGGGTTCCCAGGAAATACCTTCATAATCCAAAGTTCCATAGAAAATCCCCTAAAACTCAGGAAATCACTTAGTATTATAAATTTATTTTAAAAATTATATCTCAGAATAAGCAAAATGGTAGAAACACATAAGGTAAACTATTTGGATGGAGGTGGGAAAGGGAAAGGAGTTTCCATGCCCTCCCAGGGCCTGCTACCTTTTGAGCACCTAGATTTGTTGACCAACCCAGAAGATAAGTGAACCTAGTTGTTTAGATGTACTTACAGAAGTAATCAATTATGCAGACATACTTGAATCTATCACTGGACACTGGTAAATAAAATCTTCAGTTCCCTATCCAATCCCTGGAGGTCAGAAGGGTGGGGCTGAAAACTGCAAGCCTCTAATCAAGGCTGGGTCTGAGAACCACGTGGTCTATCCCTACCCTATCTAGGAGTGTACCAAGCATCACCTTGTTAGGAAAAAAGACATTGTTATTACCTTTATTACTCAGAAAGTTTCAAGAGCTTAGGAGCTCAGAAGCCAGGTATCTTTTTTATTACACCACAAAAGGTCACAGCCCAGAAGCAAAGGCTCATTAAAGAACAAACCACAGAAATAGAGAACACTCCATGGGCAGGAAAAATGCTCCCTTACAGCTTCAGGAGGCAGAAGAAAAAAACTGAACACAAAAAGAAAACAAAAACAAACAATTAGGACAACAAATTGAAGCCAGTAAAAATTATTAAAATATAAATAATTAAAATACAGATATTAATCTATACCAATAACCACATTAAATATCAATGGTCTAGCAGTACATGGTGGCTCATGCTATAATCCTGGGAGGCCAAGGTGGGTGGATCATCTGAGCTCATGAGTTTAAGACCAGTCTGAGCCAGAGACCCTGTCTCTAAAAATAGCTTTTCCAGGAGTAGTACACAAGAGGAAGAGGGAGAGGTGAAGCTTTATCTCTGAGCAGTCAGACATCAAAAAATGGAATCTGACTACTCACTCCAAGAACACATGTAGGAAAGAAGTTTGCTTGCACAAACAAGCACTAACAAATGAACAAAAAATTATTAAAACTTGTCATTTGTAGGTTGCTGAGAAGCACTAGCACTAGAGTGAAAAATGAAGTGCTGGCAGGAAAGTACTCTTAGGTTTGAGCTTCCTGTCTTATGGATTTTTCTAAACTTTGATAGAGCAGCAGTTCTTTACATATCACTGTTATAAATGTACAAACCAAAAAAAAAATAAATAAATAAATACTTTTTTAACTCTCTAAAGTGTCAGGTGATATCATACCTTCCCTTCCACTTCATCCCACAAAAAGCGGAGGGGTACTTTTAGGACTGTGTAGCATCTTATAATGTATTAGGGGTTTGAGTTGATGACATTAAATCCATTCACTTGGATTTTTTTTTATAGGAATGTATATAACTCTTTTTTTTCCTCATTCCTATTAAAACAGCAATTCTAATTGCCTCCATAATAGTATATCCTTATAAATTTGAAATTCTGGGGACATGAACATTCAAAAACTGATGTAAAAAATAAAAAATGAACCTGAAAATTTAAACATATGCATATCACATCTTGAGGTTCTCATGTCTCACAGAACCAAAACTTACCTTCCCAAATTTTCCTGTCTTATTCAAAACATCTCTCTTCACTCTCTCTTCAGTCCTGTCATCCACAAAGCTAAAAATCTTACATGATCACGAAAGGAACTAAAATTATGAAGTAGTTCAAAACCCAAGAGGTAAAAGGTAATGATATTTAATAAAGAAATCAAAACACATTTTCTGAACTTGTGGTCCATACTTTCACAGAGTCATAACCTTTAAAGTGTGTCTGTCTTTGTGATGGAAAATAAGGGGACCTAAGCATCCCCAAGAATGAGCTCATGGAGTTCCCCACACTCCCTTTACCTGGAAGTGTGGAAATGTTGTCCCTCCTAGGCTTCAATTCTCAGCAGGTAGGAAACTGGCAGCAGGATTCACAATATTACTAAGGTTCTCAGTCTTTGGGTCATGATCCCTTTAGAGGTCAAATGATCCTTTCACAGGTGTCAACCGAGACACCGCTCCTCGATCCAAACATAATTTTATGGTTGGGGATCACCACAACATGAGGAACTGTATTAAAGGGTCGTGGCATTAGGAAGGTTCCACTATACAGTTCTTAGCAGAAGTCCCAAATTCATAAACTCCTTTCCACCACAAAGAACTAACGACCTTCACCGACTTTTTCAGTGTGCATAAGTGACATTCCAAGTGCACCAACACTACGGATACAAAACTCAAATGTAATGACTAGTAACACACCTAAAGAGACCATAATCACAACCTGACAAAGGTCATCATACCCACCCCGCAAGTGCATCTCCATGTGGAGCCTCAGGTTTTTTCTGCTCTGCAGATTCTCTCAGTATACATGGCTCCCTTCCTGGTAGGTATTTCCAGGAAAAACCAATTTCAGTTACCTTCTTTTGCAGGCTTAATGTTCACCTCAGCTCAGATTTCTGAGACACTGGCCTTGGGCCTCTTCTTTCCCATCAAGTTGCTTTGGACCATCCTTGATCTGTCAGAAGAGAGGAAAAAAAAATAAAAACAGTGTTTGAGGAATCAGCAAAATTACTCAAACCTAGTGTTTATGTGTAAGTTAAGGAAGAAAACTGTAAAGCACATTTTCTAGCTTGACAAAAAACCCAGATTCTTTTCAGAAAATAAATGTCAGCTCATTATTATTTTCTGTTGTAAATAATTAACATTATTTGAATACTTTTAGGTGTTGCAAATCAAATCCCTAGAATACAAGTCAAAATCACCCTCAGAACAGACTAGACCTGAGAAGCTTATTACACACATTGGGCAAATTGGGGCAGAAAAGAGAAGATGACGGGGGTATAAAAAATACTTTTTAATAAATGAAATGTAAGACAAATATTTAATTTTAATTTTTTTTCTAAATATCTATTTCTTGCCTCCCTGGAACTGTTTTATGTCTTTCAAATTTTGTTGATTAAACATATTTTACATTTAGTTAAATACTGAAACTTAATTAAGGGACCAAATCTTTTCAGGATAAGGAATTTAAGGAGAGGTTGTGCAGAACTGAACCATTCTGAAAGACCAAATCACCCAACACAGTTTCCAAAAAAGGACCTAAAACCTAAGAAGTACCCATAGGATGTCCGTGCCCAGGAAAGAACTGGGAGTAGAGGGACAGCGACTGTATACAACAGAAATTCTGTTTTACTCTCATGCGAAACATCCTTAAACAAATTAAAAAAAAAAAAAAAATTGTTGTTAAAGGCCATCCACTGCTCTGTAGAAAAGTTAAAATACTGCATCTATTTGAAATATACAATAAAGAGGAAACAGTAACAATGTTGAATGGGAGAGGGAAATTGTTATTTAGGAAAGCGGGGAGGGAAATGGAAATTTAGGAATTTATCACCAGCCCTAGGAGAACTCGGGGTGGGGGTGGGGGGATGGGGAGACAGGGTCTTGGATTTGAAACTCTGCCTCCCACACATTTGGAAGACCCAGGGAAAATAGGTGCCCTCTAACGCGCTAGGAATTGCTGAGATCATCAAAGAACACCTCTCCGCCCATGGTGGTCCCCGCACACCAGGTCAGGACGCGGCCTTGAGGAGAATTCCCGCCACACCCAACAATCTGGAGGAGATTGAAGGCGGCGTGCGGGGAGCAGTCCACAGGGGCTTCAGGCTGGAGCGGGAGCCGCCAGGCAGGAACCCAAGGGGAGGCCCAGGCCCACCCTGCAACCGGAGGGGACTGAAGTCCGTACTTGGCACAGGCGACTGGGCTCCTCAGGCTCCAGAGTTGACCGAGGGGAAACCCGGTCCCGCCACAGCCGGTTCTGGCCGGTTCCTACCAGCCCTTTCCACACCCCTCGTCCTCTTCTCGAGGACCATAGCCCCACGCTCACCATTTCCCGGCTTCTATGGTGTTTTGTCGTCCTCCCTACAGTTTGGGGGACGACTGCAAAACAGGCTCTGGCCCAGAAACCTAATGCGCTTCACAGCGCCCAGCGCCAGCAGGAACTTTGAAACACCATTTTCAGAGCTCGCGCTTCACCCCGACGGCCCCTGATTGGCCACTTCTCACAGCTCCGCCCCCTAGAGCCTGAGTGACAGCAGGGCGGAGGTTATCTAGCAGAGGGGTACCACTTGCTGATTTTGTCACTTCAGTGTGTCCAGAATTTCTAAAGAGCATTCATTCAGATCAGTTTGTGAGAGTATCCCTAGAGAATGTTGAAAAGTAAAGGACTCTGACATCTCCAAGGCATGTAAATTCTCATTTTTACTTGATAAAAGAAAAACTACAGAATAAACGTAGACATTATTTAAGCAGAGAAGAATTCAGTAAGTGGACAGACCTCAAAACCAGAAAAGATTCACAGAGTTCCCCTCTACAATGCAGAGTGAGTATTTAGGGACAAGAAGTACATACAGAAAGTAGAAACAAGGAACAAAAAGAAGCTGGTTATTTCAAAGTTATGTATTTACAATACAGAGTTAAAGCAGAGGGGGCTTACTTATCAAGCCAACTAAAAGTGACGGGGCCCATTCTGATAGGCTGATGAAACTTTTTGTTTGTTTTGAAAAGTCTTACCATTTTAAAGTTTTATTTTATTATGCAGCACCTAGTATTTCTGGATGGTCTTGTCTATTGGGGCCTAACACAGAAGCTCAGTACAAAATAGCCTCCCATAAATTTTATTAACACATTGATATAAGTAGACATGAAAGCACCACTTTCCTAACTCGCCCTATGCAGCTCTTACTATGACTGTTCGTTTGTATTCTTTATACTGCATAATCAATCCTTTGTAATAAATCTATAAATATAAGTAATTGTTTCCCTAATATTGTGAACTCCAGAAAATTAATGAACCGAAGAAGGAGGTTATGGGAACCTCTCTCTTTGTCATGGATATCCACGTTTGAACAATAAATTATATTGCCACCCTTATAAATAAGCTAAATTAGGTTTATTAAATTAAACAAAGTTTTTAGAATAGTTGGAAGTCTCAGTATCTGACTTGACCTATTGCAAAGTGTGGCTGTGTTCAATCCTTCAGCTAGTATTCACTTACCAGTTTTTGTAATGTCTGGGAATATAAAAACACTCAAGACATCATTTCTATCATGAAAGAATTGCCACTTCCAGTGTGTCCAGAATTGCTAAAGAGCATTCATTCTTTTCCATCTTCACTGTCACAATTTTATGCTTGATTTTTATTTCTCATTCTGGATAAAAATAAACTCTGACATGATTTTTAATGGTATCAGGTTTTGTTTCTTTATGCAATCATACAGTGACCTCAGTGCCCTTTCTTTCCTGAGATTTTAAAATTGTACCTTTCTCTTCAATTGAAACTTGATCACCATCTGCTACTAGATAAAGTCCATTCTGGTCCCTAGTGTAGGCCAAAAGTCATTTTTATGAAATTTATTCTATTTGCCTGTGCCAAAGATTTTTCTATTTATGAAAAACTTATAAATAATTTATAATTTCATAATTTATATATTTATATATAATTTATAATTTATAATTTCATAATTTATATCTTATATATCTTATATATATTATATATTTATAATTTCATAATTTATATATTTTAATATATATTACATTGGGTTTTCGCAAGAGACAGACAGCAACACCACAGGTGTAGTCTCACATCTGGAATTATTATTATGAAAGAGACAGACTATCCGCCGATGGCAAGTAGCAAAGTTTATTGTTCTTGACCACCCTTTTATAGTCGGCTGGTCATGTACACACTATTAATTAACAAGTAAAGTAAACATATTACTAATCCGAGACACAAAGTTTGAAAACTCAGGACAGCTGCAAAAGGGAGTAGATCTAGAGATTTGAGATTACCAAGAAGAGAGTAAGGCTTTGAAGTTTTGCTGTGCACTCATTAAAATAAGAAAGCAGGTTTTCATGACCTTTGTTTCTAGGCAACCTGGAGGCCTTTACTGTTTTCCAATAAACTTCACGTTTATCAACCTCTAGGCTGTGTCTCTCAAGGAAGGCTTTTAACCCTTTCCTCGCAGGCTTAACAGCCACATAGCCAGAGTCACTGAAGATGGGTTTTTAGGCCCAAATCTTCATGCCTTGTTCTATGTTGACCAAGGCTACCAGGTCTTCGACAGAGTTGCTTTCCACAGAAGTCTGTCTGCCTGCTTCTGGAGTTTAAAGTAAGCACACAGCATGTGGAGTCTTACTCCACATATATATTATAAATTATAATTTCATAATTTGTAAATTATGAAATTTATTCTATTTGCCCATGCCAATTCTATTTGCTTCTATTGCTCCTCCCAAACTAGGAAGAGGGCCCTCACTAGGAACAGAGTTGGCTGTTGGCTTGATCTTAGACTTCCTAAACTCCAGAAATGTCAAAAAAAAAAAAAATCTATTTAAGCCGCTTAGCCCGCTGGCATTTTGTTGTGGTAGGCCAAGTTGACTGAGACACTCCTATGTTACAGCTCAACTGGGTTCCTAGCCCACCACCTAGTGGAGGACAACATACTAAGACAGCAGGGGTTGCAACAGAAAAGTTTTATCTTGCAAGGTGCTAGGTGAGGAGATAGGAGTGATTTTCAAATTCATCTCCTCAGGAATTCAGGAGAAAGGGTTTCTAAAGGTGGTTTGGCAAATAAAGGGCTAGGGAATTGGCTCTGCTGATTGGGAAAGGGTGAACTCAGAGGGTTGGGATACAAAACTATCTTCTCAGTTGGGAGGTTCCTGGGTAGTAGATTTCAAGGCTGTTGTTTCCACACCTATCCATGAGTCTGTTTGGCATCAGTAGGTCCCTGGAAAAGTCTAAGAAACACCTCAAAGATCAGACTTAAGATTGACAACAGCAATAAAATATAAAGAGCCGTAAGCCTTTGGATTTGCAACAACAATATTATATATAGAAGTTGTGGAGAAGTCACAAATCTTGCACCTGTCAGGGAGGATGGTACCATTAAGCAGTGGCCACTTACAGCATCAAAGGAGTTAGGGAACATTGGCTGATTAACTTCTGGCTATATCTACTCCTTTGTAAAAATCAGATTTTGATTACTGTTTATACCTTGTAGCACTACATTATTTTAATATGGATGCTTTCACTTCCAGTCATATTTCCCACATTAACCACACACTATAGTTTCTGATTATTGCATACAAAACTACAGGAAATGGTGCCATATTGCTCTGTATCATCTGTGCATATGTCATTGATTTTGACTTATATACCCTTCTGTTTTCGACAGGGTCCAGGTAGAAAGTGGATAGATCACTCGAAACTATAGTAATAACCTGATGCATATATCTTTATTGCCAAGTGATTTTGGACTTTTGATTATACACCTAGTAAAGGAATTGCAGAATCAAACAGCAGGTCTACATTTAGATCCCTGAGTGTTCTCCAAACTTCTTTCCAAAAGGCATGTGCTAGTTTGCATTCCCACCCGCAGGCAGCTCAATCAATAACTGCCAAGTCTTGAAAGAAGCCTAAGTGCCCATCGACCCATGAATGAATCAATAAATTGTAGTATATGTATACCATGGAATACCATGCAGCATTTAAAAAGGATGGAGACTTTACCTCGTTTGTGCTTACATGGATGGAACTGGAAAATATTCTTCTTAGTAAAGTGTCTCAGAAATGGAAAAAAAATATCCAATGTACTCACTACTACTATAAAACCAATTTATAATCACTCACACTTTCATATGAGAGCAGAATCACAACTATAGCCCAGGATGACAGAGGAAAGGGAAGGGGAAGGGGAAAGGAGGGGGGTCATTTGATAGAGGGAGGGTTAATAGTGAGACCACACCAACATGCAATGGAGCATATTGCAAGGGTACAAGTCAAATCTATCAAATATTGAACTCAAATGTCTTAACACTGTGATTAAGTAAATGAGGTGAAAGTTATGTAAATTAGTAGGATGTAAGTACTCCAATTTGTACAAATAATCAACGCATTGAATCCCACAAAGGCATAAATGTATTCATCATTTAAGTATATATGACTTAATAAAAAAATAAAAGTCATTGAGAGAGGAAAAAAAACTGTGGTAATAGATTAATGCACATATTATTTACAAAAGTACCAATAATACTATAGGCATCCCAGGTGGTGTGTGAGAAAATGAAGCCAAAAACAGTAGGGAGCAATGAGCATTACTAAGTTTGAAGGAACTAGTGAGGGGCAGCAGCAATTACAAGAACCCACTGAGAACCTGAGCTTCAGCAGAGGGCAACTCAGCAGATGCAATGGCCTGCGGTAGAGGAAAGCAGGACTAGCAGTCCCTCAAGACAGCAGTGTGGCAGCTAGGAAAACAGATACCCTGACTTTTCTCTTCTCCTACTTATTGATTTTCTACTGGCACCTCTTAATATCTGAATAAATCAAAGTCATATACCATAAAAGTCTGATTGATAAGGTCCTTACAGGTCAGCCTCCTGGGTCATAGAGCAGGGTGGTGAAAAACAGCAGGTGTACTAGGTAAATATTTACTTTTGGCTCTGGCTTGTGTCTACTTTTTCTTAGTGACTCAGATAAAATACTATATCTTTGGAAATTTATAATATAATCCCTTTCAAAAGTGCCAAGATATCCTTTCCCTCCTCTCCAGCTTCCTATGTGGGGTCCAATCAAAGGCTTTGGTCTTTGGTTCTCTTTTGGTTGGTTGGCTCTGTGTCCTTTTGATATACCATCTTTACTGTGGGTTTTTAAGCACTCCCTTACTTTCTAGGATTATAACTCACTCTAGGCTCATCTAGTGTATTTTCCTCCCAGTCTAATAATCAGTGACTTATCCAAGAAAACTTGGTTCCTTTTACCGAAAGCAAAGATTTGGGTACTAAGTGTGTTTGTTGCTATTAGGGTATATTTTTTCTAGGTATTATAACATTGTACAATTATATATGTTTTGTGGCATATGCTGATTCTTTCTTTATGAGGTATATAGTTTTTGCTATTTCACTTTTGTCCTTATATTAATGTATTTATTTCTGTTGTATACACATTTATTATCTGTTTAATAGGGTGTTTAAATTTTTTTCACTGCCTTTTATTTTACAGAGCAGATTCAGGTTCACAAAAAATTAAGTACAAGGTATAGACTTTCTGTATCTTCATTGATTCATGAATTAGATTAATTAAATGTTTGGAAAACATTTCTCTATTGTTGACTTCTTTTATAGAAAAGCTAATAAAGTTGTTCTCTAGAGTACCTTGAGGTAAGGAAAAACATTGAGAGAGGAAATGCCAGGAGGTTAACTTCAAGGTAGACAGCTAAATCTCAGGCTGATTATTTGAAAGCTAACATTTACTATTAATTCATAAAGAAAACCTTATATTAACTATGTGTGATGTTTAATTATGTGTTAAGTTGGCTGGGTGTGGTGACTTCTCAGTGACATAAATCCCAGGTCTTTGGTCAAACACTATAGAGCATGTTTCTTGAAGATGTTTTTGTAAATGATATTACCATTAAAATGAGTGCCCTTTGAGTAAAGCAGATTACTCTCCATAGTGTGTGGTCCTCATCCAGCCAGATGAAGGCCATAATGGTGCAAGGACTGACCTCTCCTGACCGAGGAGGAACTCTGCTAGCTGACTGCCTTGGACTTAACCTGTAACTCTTCCACCAAGAGTCTCCGGCCTGCCCAGTTATCCTTAACAAACCCCACAATTGTATGAACGTTTTTGTTTTTTTCTTAATTGAGACAAAGTCTCACTGTGTAGCCCTTGGTAGAGTGCTATGGCATCACAGCTCACAGCAACATCAAACTCTTAGGCTTAAGTGATTCTCTTGCATCAGCCTTCCAAGTAGCTGGGACTACAGGCGCCTGACACAATGCCTGCCTATTTGTTGTTGTTGTTGTTGTTATAGTTGTCATTGTTGTTTAGCAGGCCCTGGGCAGATTTCGAACCTGCAGGCTCCAATGTATGTGGCCAAAGCCCTAACCACTGAACTATGGGTGCTGAGCCATATGAGCCTATTTCTTGTAACCATGAGTTCTCTCTCTCTTTCTTTCTCTCCCCTCCTCCTATCTTTCTCTATAAGTCTTTCTACATATCTCTCTCCATCTCTCTTTCTCTTTCTTTCTCTCTTTCTCCCTATTGGTTCTCTTTCTTTAGGGAACCATGATGCTAGAAGAACTGAATCTTAAGGATGAGTATTCATAACTGGTTCTTGGATTTCTTGGAATTCACTTTCTAATTTGATTAGATTTTAAAAACACTAGTGATTCTATTTTCATTTGTAAGAGAACACTGATAGTTTATTCCAGAAAGTAGTATTAAAGACATACATAATATCATTACTGGATATTTCTAGTCAAACACTTAAAGAGGCAAGTATCTGCATCATCACATATACATTACTTTCAAACCTTTTTGGGAAAACTAATGACCTTAGTAACATTGGAATGTTGCTTCTAATGTCATTCCACAATTAAGAAGAAAAGGGTAAGTTCAGGGATTTAAATTCCCAGCTCAGGCTAGGCACAGTTGCTCATGCCTGTAATCATAGCACTCTGGGAGGCCAGGGCAAGTGGATTGCTTGAGCTCAGGAATTCAAGACCAGCCTCAGCAAAAGTGAGACCCCATCTCTACTAAAAAACAGAAAAAACTACACTGACATTGAGGCAGGTGCCTGTAGTCCCAGCTCTTCAGGAGGCTGTGGTAGGAGGGTTCCTTGAGTCTAAGAGACTGAGGTTGCTGTGAGCTATGATGGTGCCTTGGCATTCTACTTTGGGCAAAAAAATGAGATTTTGTCTCAAAAAAAAAAAAAATCTCAGCTCAATTGCTGGTGACAGGTGGATCACAATGGCCTACATACTTAGGGAAATAATAGCATTTTATTCCTATTAGGATTGAGACATTGAGACTGTGAATATAGGTTTGCCCTCTCTGCATGGAATGCTTTTGTCCAAATTACCATTTATGGACTTACAAAATGCATTATCTAACATCATGGTATTCCACGTAGCATTTCTTCTGATCAAGGAACTTCACAACAAATAAAATACAGCACACAGACCACACTTATAGAATTCATTGGCCTTACTAAGTTGTTCACTATCTCACAGTTGTCCACCTGCCACAATGGTAAAATGGGCCATTTGAATGCCCTGTTAACAATAGTTGAAGACTCCATTAAATTACTGGGAACTGCACAGGTTCCTTTACTTAGAACAGACCCAGGATATCCCATACTCCAGGCTGGGACAAGTTGTTCCAGGAGTCTCTATATGCTCTGAATATAAGTCCAAGATATAGTACTCTTTCTGTCTTAGCCAGCATATGTGGATTGAAAAATCAAGAAGTAGCAATGGGAGTTATATTATCCACAGCAATGTATTTACTTCATGTCTTGCAACTTTCTGGTCTCCTAGCCCAGAACTCTTAGTCCAAAGGGAGAAATACATTCATCAAGAGATAGAAAAATTATTCTATGGAACTGGAAATCAAAATGATCAACGGGCAACTTTGGGCTCCTTGTACCTCTGAATCATAGGCAAAAGGGTAAGTTATAATGTTAGATAGAATGTTGTAACTTACCCAATCTGATTGATGCAGATTTCAAAATACAAATTAGAATGTTACTTCACAATGCAGGTAAATAAGAGTATGTCTGGTCTACATGAGATCCCTCAGGGCATCTCAAATTACTACTAGTTCCTCTGATTGAAGTAAATGGAAACTAAAGCAACCTAAGTTAGGCATGACTACTGAAGGCCCAGTCTCTTCAGGAATAAAGATTTGGATTATGCTACCAGGTAAAGAGCCATATCTATCAGAGATTCTTGCTAAGGATTAAGGGAATGTGGACTGAGTAGTGGATGAAGGTAGTTATAAATACATGCTATGGCCATGTGAGCAGTTAAAAACAGAATGATTCAGAAAAAATTATATTTTCCCAAGTATTTCTTCTTTGTTTTGTCATGAATATGTTTGTGTATGTGTATGTATATGTAAAATGTCATAGTTTTCTTCCCTTTCATATCACTTACCATGTAATGTATGATGATTGACTGTGTTGTGGTGTTTAAGTATTGCTAACTTTGTATGACTTAAGTTATGAGATAACAAGAAAAGCTAACATAACCCCAAAGTGTTCTCAACTGAGAAATGTGTATGTTTTCAGTCTATATAGTATGGTTGTATCATATCAGTATGGCCTCATTATCATCTTTATTTGAAGGCTATGTAAGGCTTAGGGAGATGTGCATGGATGCCAAGTTGGCAAAGGATGCACTTATGATGATTACTTTTTTGGGTCAAATTAATTGTATGTGCCATAGTGCCCAGATATTTAATTAAACATTTTTCCATATCTATGAAGGTGTGTTTTAGATGAGATTAACATTAAAAGAGTATACTTTGGGCCAGGCACAATGGCTCATGCCTATAATCCCAGTACTCTGCGAGGCAGAGGCAGGTGGATTGCTTGAGCTCAGGAATTCCAGACCAGCCTGAGTAAGAGTGAGACCCTGTCGCTACTAAAAATAGAAAAACTATCTAGGTCTGGTGGTGGTGTCTGTAGTTCCAGATACTGGGGATGCTGAGAGCCTGAGCCCAGGAGATTGAGATTGCTGTGAGCTATGATGATGCCATGGCACTCTACCCAAGGCAACAGAGTGAGACTGTCTTAAAAGAGAGAGAGAGAAAATAGTTTGAACCAATTCTACAGACAGAGTACCTCTACAATGTGGGTGAGCCTCATCCAATTAGTCAAAGGCCTTAATATAACAAAGATGGACCTCTCCTGATCAACAAGATATTCTGCCAGCAGACTTCCTTGGACTCAAAATGTATTGTCCCCAAATGTCTATGTCTCCTTTTGGGGGCCAATACCATGCTGTTTTGATCACTTTGGACTTGAAATATAGCCTAAAGTCTGGTAGGGTGATACCCCAGGCTTTATTTTTATTACCAAGAATTGCCTTGGCTATACAGGTTTTTTTTCCTAGTTCCATATGAAATGAATTATTTTTTCCAAATCTTGAATGTATGATGTTGATATTTTAATGGGGATTGCATTGAATCTGTAGATTGCTTTGGGAAGTATAGACGTTTTGACAATGTTGATTCTTCCCAGGCATGGGCATGGTATGTTCTTCCATTTGTTCATATCTTCTACTTTTTCTTTTCTTAGAGTTTCATAAAAGATAAATAACATTAATTTCTACATATATCCATGAATTCTGAAAAGGTATTAATAACCATATTAATTAACTCCTAGCTAAATTCTTCAAAAATAACATGGATTAAGGTAAGACATCTTGGGCAGAGCATGATGAAAGATGGGAAAGACATTTAGCTCAGCTCTCCTGGAAGAACAGGTGAGCATGAGTGGGCTAGAACATACCCAGCATGGAATATTGGTGTGGAGTGGCAATTCAGGGTGTGCAGTGAGATGGTGAATTGCTGGACTTGGAGTGTAATCCAGAGCTGTGGAGATTGCCAAGCAAGTTTCTGCCAGCTGGTCCAGGCCAAGGTGGCAAGCCAGGCAGCCGGCAGGGTAGCAGGCAGCAGCCAGCCACACCATGGAGATCCCAGAAGAAACCAATTACAGTTTTGAAGAAGCTTTGGGAAGCTAGGCATTGTGTGGAAAGATTGCTGAAGTGTGGACTCCCCAGAGGAATTTGATGACCACAGTGGGCTGCTGTCTGGATCAGCTGTGCTGCAGTTTCCCAGTGCGTAAGACATTCATACAGAGAAAGGTCTTAGATTGGGGGCAAACATTGTTATAAAATTTGTGAGACCTCAGTGTGTGTAGCCCTCTTTGTGTGGTCCCCTTTCTGCGGGCCAAGCACAGCAGTCTGAGTTCCACCTGTGGGGAGTCATCTCACACTCAGAACAGGCCCAGGATATCCCACACTCCATGGGAACTATTGCAGGGGGAATTTGTGAAACCCACCTCATAAGATTTTGGGGGATCTGTGGAATCACAGTTCAGCAGAGACTGAGTGCCAAGCGAGTAAATGGGTAATGACCAAGAACAATCTAAGCTGGGAAACAGGTATAAGCCTGGGAACCACTCACAATGTCACCTGGTGTTCACAAAGTATATTGCAACATAAATATATTTCTACTAAAGTAAATTTCTATGGCACGTATATATGCATATGTTTATATATGTGTATGTATATATATAATTTTTTTGTTGTTGCCTTTTTGTTTGCTTTTTCTGCCTTTTTTGCATTTTTTCTTATTTCTTTCTTGTAGGAATCATTAAAATTTTCTTCTCTCTTCTTCCTTTTATGGTTGCTGAGATTGCTTACATCAAGCTATTTGAGCTTTATTTGTTTGTTTGTTTTGTTTCAATGCATCTTGTGTTTTGCTAAGTCCTCTTGTTGGCTCTTTTCCCTAATTTCAATTTTTACATTTAACAAGAGTAAGGCTCTTGTATTTTGTTTCTCTTTTCTCTTTTATTTTTGTTCATTGCAGAACCTTAGCTTGATCTAATCTCTCTCCCTACTTGAGTCCTCAACATTCTCTCAGATGATAGAGACTCTTCTACTCTTATAATCTTTCCCACATATTGTTCTTCTGCATCAGCTAAGATTTTCCCTTGCCCTCCCCTGTTTTTCTTTTTTTTTTAATCTTCCTTCTTGGACTGTTGTCTCTCTCTTTTCTTTCTTCATTCCTTTTCCCTTCTCTTCATTTATTTAATTCAATGGTACATTCAATTTCCTATGTCTATTCTTATTTTTCAACATTTTTCTTCCCCCCTTTTTAAAATTCATTTTTTATTTTTATGTTTACTGTATTTTTTGATTTTTTTTCTTCTTGTTTCTCCACCCTTTCTTTGCTGAGGGTAAGTGTAACATAGTTGTGGTTTGAGGGGTAGACCACAACAGAAATCTGTCCCATGTAGGCCAGGAGAACTCTTTACATTGGCCCCAGGAAGAAAGTATTATGAAGATGATGCTGAAGAACTTTTCTATTTCTCCATTTTTTTGTCTCTCTCTTTTTTTTTTTTATTTTTTTATCCACACTTGGATTTCCTTTCTTGCTTTTTGTGTTTTCTCTATTTCTTCTCTTCCTAATTTTGGGCAGAGGAAGATGCTGAATGTGTTCAGGCTAGTAAAGAGTGCTTGATTTAGAGTAACTCACCCAGCCCAGCTTCTCAAAACCCTTGTGCTATAGACATGGTCTTAGCATGGGGCTAAACAATAACATTTCTATAACTCACATCTTTCCTTCCCATCCTCTTTCTCTCCTGTTCTTCAATTTTCTTCTGTCATTCTCCTTTCCCCCCTTTTTCTATTCTTTTGTTTCTTTTTCTTTATTTTTCATTTCCCTTGCTCCTTCCTTCATTTTCCCCCTCCCCTCTTTTTTATTTCTTTCCTCTTGTTTCTCCAATCTGCTCCAATCCTTCTCTGCCTTCTTACCCCATACCAAGATACCTCTTCATCACTTAAACTCTGAGACAAGGTAACCTGAAGCAAAGGAGGAAGTGAGAAAGAAAATGGCACACAAGGAAGTGAAAAAGAAGAAAGAACACATGAGGAGGAACCAAAAGAATAATTCAGGCACCATGAATAATCAAATTAGACCAACTCCCCCAAGGGACCATGAGGCAATTTTTAAAGAAGACTCTTCCAACAAAGAATTAATGGATTTGTCAGAAAGGGAATTTAAAATGTGGATGACTAAGACAATAAAGGGATTGGAAGAGAAAATGGAAAGATAGAATCAAAAGTCAGAGGAGAGATATGTAGAATATAGAAAAGATATGGATAAGTTTAAAGAAATGAAGGAGACAAATAGGGAATGTAAAGAAGCTGTAGAAAGTATCAAAAATAGATTAGACCACAGAGAAGAAAGAATATCAGAGTTAGAGGATAAAGTATTTGAGTTAACACAGGTAGTTACCAAGTCAGAAGAGAGAGAAAGTAGAGCAAGTGCTTAGACAACTGCGAGATGCCATGAAGTGTTCAAACATATGGATAATAGGAATCACTGCAGTGGAAGAACATTGTCCTAAACATATGGAAGCCCTACTGGAGTCTATCATAAATGAAAATGTCCTATGTTTTACTAAAGATCCTAACACATTCCTTTCAAATGGATATCGAACCCTTGGCCATCTCAACTCTAATTCTGCCTCTCCAAGGCACATTGTAATGAACCTGTCCAAAGTCAATATGAAGGAGAAAATTCTACAAGCAGCTAGGAAAAAGTGCCAATTAACCTACAAGGGCAGAGCCGTTAGGATGACAGCAGACTTTTCAACCAAAACTTTCAAAGCCAGAAGAGCATGGTCATCCACCTTCAGCATCATTAAAATAATTTTCAGCCCAGAATCCTGCATCCTACTAAACTTAGCTTCAAAATTTATGGAGAAATCAAATCTTTTGCAGATATGCAAGCACTGAGGAAATTCATCATAACAAGACAAGCTCTATTGGAAATACTTAGACCAGTTCTCAATTCTGAATAACACAATGGATCACCATGAAATTAATAACCTAGAGGCGAAAGGCCAGAGCTTAGCCTTCACAGTGGCACAAAGGACAAAATCACACAAAAAACTATCTCATAATAAAATGAATAGCATTCCACCACACTTATTGGTACTCTCAATTAGTATTAATGGACTGAATTCCCCACTGTAGAGATACAGGTTGGCGATTGGATAAAAAAAAAAAAAAAAAAAAAAACACCAGCCATCTACATACTATCTCCAGGAGACACATCTTGCCCTGAAAGATAAATCAAGACTCAGGGTAGGTGAAGGCATGGAAAACAAGCTTGCAAGCAAATGTAAATCAGAGCAAAGGACAGATTGCAATATTATTCTCAGATACAAGTGGATTCAAAGCAAGTTTAGTGTAAAAAGACAAAGGTATTTTTTCTTCCATTCTTGAGATACTTTGCTAAGAAGAATATGTTCCAGCTCCATCCATGTAAACACAAAAAATGTAAAATCTCCATCTTTTTTAAGGCTGCAGAATATTCCATGGTGTACATGTACTACAATTTATTATACTCAACCCTACTATGAAACCAATTTATAGCTTTCATATGAAAGCTATAACCCAACTGTAGCCCAAGAAGAAGGGGAAAGAGAAAAGGGAGGGGAGGAGAGGGGGAGGATAGGTGGAGGGACAGTAATTGGTGAGACCACACCTACGGTGCATTTTACAAGGGTCCATGTTAAATTTACTAAATGTAGAATATAAATATCTTAACGCAGTAATTAAGAAAATGCAGTGAAGGCTATGTTAACCAGTTTTTTGAAAATATTTCAAATTGTATATAAAACTAGCACATTGTACCCCATGATTGCATTAATGTACACAGCTATGATTTAATTAAAAAAAAATGACAAAGGTGGACACTTCATACTGGTCAAAAGAACAATACAACAAGAAGACATCTCAATTTTAACATTTGTGTCCATCCATGTAAACATGACAGAGGTAAAGTCTCCATCTTTCTTTAGGGCTGCATAGTATTCCATGGTGTACATATACTACAATTTATTGACTCATTCATGGATTGATGGGCACTTGGGCTTCTTCCATGATTTAGCAATTATGAATTGGACTGCAATAAACATTCTGGTACAAATATCTTTGTTGTAGTGTGATTTTTGGTCTTCTGGATATATACCTAGTAGAGGAATTGTAGGATCAAATGGCAGGTCTATTTTTAGTTCTCTAAGTGTTCTCCAAACATCTTTCCAAAAGGAACATATTAGTTTGCAATCCCACCAGCAGTGTCAAAGTGTTCCGTTTTCTCCACAACCATGCCAGCATCTGTGATTTTGTGATGTGGGCTAATCTTGCTGGAGGTAGATGATATCTCAAAGTAGTTTTGATTTGCATTTCTCTGATGATTAAGGATGGTGAACATTTTTTCGTATGTTTGTAGGCCATGCATCTGTCTTCTTCAGAGAAGTTTCTCTTCAAGTGCCTTGCCCATCCTGAGAGGGGATCAGTTGTTCTTGCTAGGTGCACAAATGTTAAAATTGAGATGTCTTCTTGGAATCACACCCTCTCCCTAATCTTAATCAAGAAAAAATAGATCTTCTAAACAGAACAATTTCAAGGACTGTGATCAAAGAAACAAGAAAAAACCTCCTAACAAAAATATGCCCTGGTCCAGATGGCTTAACTCTAAAATTCTGTCAAACTTTCCAAGAAGAGCTTATTCCCATACTGCAGACATTATTCCAAAAAATTGAGGGGGAAGGAATCTTCCCCAACACATTCTATGAAACAAACATCACCCTGATACCAAAACCAGAAAAAGGCCCAACTAAAAAGAAAAACTGCAGACCAATTTTACTAATGAATAAATGCAAAAATTCTCAATAAAATCCTAGCCAATAAATGATAGCTTATAATTTAAAAAGTCATACACCACAATCAAATAGGTTTCTTCCCAGGGATGCAAGGCTGGTTTAACATACACAAATCATAAACATAATTCACCATATCAACAGAAGCAAAAACAAAGACCAAATGATCCTCTCAATGGATGCAGAAAGAGCATTTGCTATAATTCAACATCCCCTACTAATAGATCTCTGAAGAATATAGGCATTGGTGGCACATTTCTTAAACTAATTAAGCCATCTATGAAAAACCCACAGCTAATATTTTACCCAACAGAGTAAAACCAAAAGCTTGTCCACTCCGATCTGGAACAAGACAAGATTGTCCCCTATCACCTCTGCTATTCAACATAGTGCTGGAATTTCTAGCCAATACAATCAGGCAAGAGAAGGAAATAAAGGGCATCCAAATGGGGGTGGCAGAAGTAAAACTCTCTCTCTTTGTTGATGATCTTACAGCTAGAGAACCCCAAAGACTCAACCACCAGACTCCTGGAAGTGATTAAAAATACAGTAATGTCTCAGGATATAAAATCAATGTCCACAAATCAGTAGCCCTTGTATATGCCAATAGCAACTGAGAGGAGAAGGTAATCAAGACATTACTCAGAAATAAAAACAAAGCAGGAGGAATCACACTACCAGACCTCAGACTATACTACAAATCAATAGTGATCAAAACATCATAGGACTGGTACAAAAACAGAGGTAGATGTATGGAACAGAATAGAGAACCAAGAGATGAACCCAGATACTTACCATTATTTGATCTTTGACTACGTAATTAAAAACATTCAGTGGGGAAAAGATTCCCTATTTAACAAATGGTGCTGGGTGAACTGGCTGGCAACATATAGAAGACTGAAACTGGACCCACACCTTTCACCATTAACTAAGCTAGACTCTTACTGGATTAAAGATTTAAAGTTAAGACATGAAACTATAAAAATACTTTAAAAAGTTCAGGGAATACACTTGAAGAAATCGGCATGGGTGAATATTTTATGAAGAGGACCCCCTGGGCAATTGAAGCAACAATATAAATACATTACTGAGATCTGATCAAACTAAAAACTTCTACACAGACAGGAACACAGTTAGTAAATCAAGCAGACAGCCCTCAGAATGGGAGAAGATATTTGTACGTTATTTCTCCAACAAAGGTTTAATAACTAGAATCCACAGAGAACTCAAATATATTAGCAAGAAAAGAACAAGTGATCCCATCTCAGGGTGGGC
>NW_003852648.1:513526-530468 GCF_000181295.1 Otolemur garnettii | reverse complement strand
TACAATTCCTCTACTAGGTATATATCCAGAAGACCAAAAATCACATTATAATAAAGATATTTGTACCAGAATGTTTATTGAAGTCCAATTCATAATTGCTAAGTCATAGAAGAAGGCTGAGTGCCCATTGATCCATGAATGGATTAATAAATTGTGATATATGTGTACCATGGAATATTATGGAGCCTTAAAGAAAGATGGAGACTTTAACTCTCATGTTTACATGTATAGAGCTGGAACATATTCTTCTTAGCAAAGTATCTCAAGAATGGAAGAAAATGTATCCAATATACTCAACCCTACTATGAAACCAATTTATAGCTTTTATACGAAAGCTGTAACCCAATTATAGCCCAAGAAGAAAGGGAAAGGGGAGAGGGATGGGAGGGGAGTGGGGAATATGGGTGGAGGGAGAGTAATCGGTGGGACCACCCCTATGGTGCATATTACAAGGGTACATGTGAAATTTACTAAATGTAGAATATAAATGTCTTAACACAATAAGAAAATTCTATGAAGACTATGTTAACCAGTTTGATGAAAATATTTCAAATTGGACATAAAACTAGCACATTGTACCCCATGATTGCATTAATGTACACAGCTATGATTTAATAAAAAAAGAAGACAATGATGGTCATTTCATATTGGTCAAGGGAAAAATACAAGAAGAAGACATTTCAATTCAAAATATTTATGTACCCAATTTAAATTCTTCCAGATTCTCGAAAGAGACCTCGCCTAGTCTGAGCAATATGATATCCTATAATACCATGATAACAAGGGGCTTTAACACTCCTCTCTCAGAGCTGGACAGATCCTCTAAACAGAAATTAAACAAAGATATTAGAGATTTAAATGAGACCCTAAACAACTTTGCTTGATAGGCATATGTAGAACACTCCATCCAAAAGATTAAGAATATACATTCTTCTCATCATCCTATGGAACATTCTCCAAAATTGATCATATCCTAGGACACAAAACAAACCTCAACAGAATCAAAAGAATTGAAATTTTACCTTGCATCTTCTCAGACCACAAGGCACTAAAGTGGAACTCAACTCCAACAAAAACATTCAATCTCGCACTAAGGCATGGAAGTTAAACAACCTTATGCTAAATGACAGTTGGATTCAGGAAGAAATAAAAAGGAAGTCATTAACTTCCTTGAGTATAACAACAATGAAGACACAAGCTACCAAAACGTGGAATACAGCAAAAGTAGTCCTGAGAGGAAAATTTATTGCTTTAGAAGCCTAAGTTCAAAAAACAGAAAGAGAGCACACCAACAAACTCACAAGCCATCTTATGGAATTGGAAAAAGAAGAACAATCTAAGCCTAAACCAAGCAGAAGAAAAGAAACATCCAAAATTAAATCAGAGATTAATGAAATTGGAAAGAAGAGAATCATTCAGAAAATTAATGAAACAGAATACATTACTGGGATCTGACCAAATTAAAAAGCTTCTGCACTGCCAAGAACACAGTAAGTACAGCAAGCAGTCTGCCCTCAGAATGGGTTTGCAGGTTACATTTCTGACAAAGGTCTGATAACCAGAATTCACAGAGAACTCAAACTTAGTATAAAGAAAAGAACAAGTGATCCCATTTCACTATGGGCAACAGACCTGGACAGAAACTTCCTGAAAAAATGCTCGTCTTCATTAATCATCAGAGAAATGCAAATCAAAACCACTTTGAGATACCATCTAACTCCAGTAAGAGTAACCCACATAGCAAAATCCCAAAACTACAGATGTTGGCGTGGATGTGAAGAAAAGGGAACACTTCTGCATTGCTGGTGGGACTGCAAGCTAGTATGTTCCTTTTGGAAAGAAGTTTGGAGAACACTCAGGGAACTAAAAATTGACCTGCCTTTGGATCCTGCAATTCCTAGGAATATATCCAAAAGACCAAGAATTACTTAGCAAAAAAGATATTTGCACCAGATTATACATAGCAGCTCTATTCGTAATAGCCAAGTCATGGAAGAAGCCCAAGTGCCCCTTGACCTATGAATGGATTAATAAATTGTGGTATATGTATGCTATGGAATACTATGCAGCCTTAAAAAAGATGAAGCCTTTATCTCTTTTATGTTTACATGGAGGGATCTGGAACATATCCTCCTGAGTAAAGTGCCTCAAGAATGGAGGAAAAGTATCCAATATACTCAGTAATCCTATGAAATCTACTTGTATTTACTCATACATTCTTGTAAAAAATAGAACACAACTATAGCCCAAGATAATTGAGAGAAGTGAAGTGGGAGAGGTGGGGGGAGATTCGACAGAAGGAAGGTAAAAGGAGGGATCACACCTATGGAGCATATGACAAGGGTACAAGTCAAATCTGTGAAATGTAGAATATAGATGTTTTGGCACAATAATCAAGTAATTGAGGTGAAAGCTATGTTGATTGGTTTAATGTAACCACCTTAGAATGTATTAAAAAAAATCAGCACATTGTACCCAACATATCCATGAATGTATTCATGATCTATGTGTATTTGACTTAATAAAAAAATTAATAAAACAAGGAGTTGTTTTTTAAAAAATAAAAAAAAATGATAAACTTTTGGGCAAACTAACTAGAAGTAAAAAAGTAAAATCTCTAATAACCTCAATTAGATATGGTAAAGGGGAAATAACAACTGATGCCACAGAGATACAAGAGATTATCTCTGAATACTACCAGAAACTTTATACCCAGAAATTTGACAATGATAAGGAAATGGATCAATATTTAGAATCAAACCCTCTCCCTAGACTTAGCCCAGATGAAATAGAGCTCCTGAACACAGCAATTTCAAGCACTGAGATCAAAGAAACAATAAAAAATCTCCCAACAAAAAAATGCCCTGGTCCAGATGGCTTCACACCAGAATTCTAGCAAACCTTCCAAGAAAAGCTTTATTCCTATACTGCAGAAATTATTCCAAAAAATTGAGGAGGACAGAATCTTCCCCCCAACACATTCTGTGAAACAAACATGACCCTGATACCAAAACCAGGAAAAGACCCAACTAAAAAGGAGAATTTAAGAACAATTTCACTCATGTTGCAAAAACTCAGAACAAAGTGCTAGTCAATAGATTACAGCTTATCATCAAAAAAGTTATACAGCACAATCAAGTAGGTTTCATGCCAGGGATGCAAGGCTGGTTTAATATATGCAAGTCCATAAATGTTATTCACCATATCAACAGAAGCAGATCACTGGAACCCAGGGGTTTGAGTTGCTGTGAGCTGTGGTGCCAGGATACACAGGGTGACAGAGACTCATCTCAAAAGAAAAGAAAAAAATGTCTTTGGATCCCCTAAAACCTTCCTTTTAGTAAAGTTATAATTAGGGGTGGTGCCTGTGGCTCAAGGAGTAGGGTGCCAGCCCCATATATTGGTAGCAGTAGGTTCAAACCCAGGCCCAGCCAAAATAAAAAACAAAAATAAAGTTATAATTACCAATGTTTTACTTTATATTTTGCAATTTTCATGATTTGAATGAGTGTGATTTACTAATCACTTCCAGCTTTTGATTTAAAGTGACGGACAAGAAACTTTTCTATTCACATGAATATTTAGAGGCCATTGTGGATTATTAATTGGCCTAATTTTAATATTCCTGTTTCTAAAGGAATAAGGAGCCCTGAGGAGAGGAAAGGAAATGGAAAAACAGCTGTAAGTGGACCAGTCAGAACACACAAATTTATCAATTAAATTTGTCATCTTATACAAGCAGTTTGTAATACACCAAAACAATAACATCAAAGGTCAGATAATAGATATACTAATGATAAAAAAGCTTTTGTGAGAATTACCAATTTGTGACATAGAGATTTCTATGAGAGCATGCCACTGGAAAAATGGTACAAGTAGATTTGCTCTATGTAAGGTTGCAACAAACTTTCAATTTGTTAAAAAAAAAAAAACTGCTATATGTGAAATGCAATAAAGCACAGTGCAATAAAAAGGTCTGCACATATCCTAATGATTTGAAATCAGTCTACCAAAGAGATGTCTTCATTTTCCTGTTCACTGTAGCATTACTCACAACAGCTAAGATACGGAATCAATCTAAGTACCCATCAATGGACAAATGGATGTTTTTGTTTTTGTTTTTGTTTTTGTTTTTTTGAGGCAGAGTCTCACTTTCTTGCCCCCATTACAGTGCCATGGCATCATAGCTCACAGCAACTTTAAACTCTTGGGCTCAAGTGATCCTTTTGCCTCAGTTTATTTTTTATTTTATTTTTTTTTATTTTTAGTAGAGATGAGGTTCTCACTCTTGCTCAGGCTGGTCTTGAACTCATGAGCTCAAGAAATCCACCTACCTTGGCCTTCCAGAGTGCTAGGATTACAAGGCATGAGCCATTGTGCCTAGCCAACAAACAGGTTTTTAAAATGTGGCTGAATGTGGTGTCTCATGCCTATAATTCTAGCATTTTGGGAGCTTCACTTAAGGCCAGAAGTTTAAGACCAGCGTAGGTAACCTAGCATGACCTCATCTATAAACAAGGAATTAGCTTGGTATGGTGGCATGCAACAGCTACTTCATAGGCTGAGGCAGGAGCCTGAGTGTTTGAGGCAGTAGTTAGCTATATAAATAATTAAATACTCCAATGGGATATAATTTAGCCTTAAAAAGCCAGGAAATTTTGTTATTTGTAACAATATATGTGAACTTAAAGGACTTTATTTTAAGTGAAATAAGGCAAGCACAGAGAGACAAATGCCACATGATTTTGCTTCTATGTGGACTCTAAAAAAATCCAGCTCATGAAAGTAGAGAATAGACTGGTAGACTGGTAGTTACCAGAGGATTGGGTGGGCAGTAGATGGAGAAATGGTACAAAGTTTTCTTTGAGTAAATTCTAGTGATTTATTGTACAGCATGGTTACTATAGTAAGTAATGATGTATATTTCAAAATATACAATTTTGAATTAAGTTTTTTAAATTAAATTTCAAACCAAAATTCTAAAAGAGAGGTTTTTAAATGTTTTAGATTTGAAATGTTGTCACTCCCAAGAAATGATGAATATTTGAAGTCATAGATGTTACTTTAACTTGATTTAATTATTCCACATTGAAATATATATCAAAATATCAAATTTTACCCTATAAACATATATAGCTATTACTTGTCAATTAAAAATAAAATAAAAAATTCACATGTGAATCTTTGAAAAGATAAATAGGATAGGATACTATTTCTAATATACCTTAAATATTAATTCATAAAATTATACTATGTATTATATAGAAAAATACAATACAAAACATGCATAAATCACTCTGGGAATAATATGTAACAACTTTCAGATAGTACTTCCCTTTGAGGAGGGAAAATAGGGTGGACTATGAAGGATATTTTAGCTTAACACCGAGTATGTTTAATTAAATGTTTGTATTTAATTATACAAAAATATACATTAAAAGTTCAATGTAAAATTACAAGTTTATTTCTCCATATAATTTTTTCTATACATGGCACCATAAACCTATGTACACCTTTTCTGTTTGTTTGTCAAATAATTACACATATTTTATCTCATGTAGGTTTTACAAAATATAGAAATTACTCCCTGAAACAATAGTATTTCATGTAGGTTTTACAATTGGCCCCCAAAATGCTAGTCTCTAGTCTATTAGACCATATTTCTAATGTTGAAAATATTTTGAGTGCACATGACCCTTTGTTTAGTTTCTATTTGGCTCTTTTTAAAACATATAATTGTGCTCTACCTTGAGAGATATATATATATATATACACACACATATGTTATCTATAATAAAATATGTATAAGATGACATATATAAATATATATAATATATACTTTATAAACATAAATATATGTGGTATTAAATCATATTAGCAATTCATTTTTAATTTAATATATTCTATTACTGAGTATAATATGATTTATAAAACATTGAGGAAGATAATATATGAAAATGGGTAAAACTACAAATTCTAATATTTTGACAACCCCAAAATATCTTATAGTATATCCCAGTGTTTAATTTACCCAAATATGGGGAATATCACTAGATTACAATTACATTTCATTTTAAAAAATGAAGAAAAGAGTTCAGCAATCAATTGAAAATATAAGCTCAGGAAGCTAAAAAGATTGCCTGGTTAGAACAATAGTTCAAAAGTCTGGTCCCTAGTCAAATTTTTCATCTAGCACACACACTGCCTCTTCAGGGCTGCCTTCATGTCCTCATTCCTAAGACTATAGATGACGGGATTCAGGGTAGGGGGCACAACTGTGTAGAACACTGACAGGAAAAGATCTGAAACTGAGAAAGAATTTGAAATTGGCTTAACATAGGCAATGCTACCAGATATCATAAATAGAGTTACAACTACTAGATGTGGAATACAAGTAGAAAATGTTTTTGATTTACCCTTCTTCGATGGAATCCTCACAATGACAGAAAAAAATGTACATATAAGAGAGAGTAATTGAAACAAAGCAGATTATCACAAGACTTGTACCAAGAATCATGACTCCAGTCTCAATGAAAATTAATTTGGAGTCCACTAAGCTTAGGAGTTGTGGAATATCACAGAAAAATTGATGTATTTTATTGGACCCACAGAATGGTAATGAGAATGTTGCTGTCACATGCATGAGTCCACAGATCACCCCACTGAGCCATGACATGGCCATTATTTTCACACAAGCCCCCTGGTTTATGATGACCTCATAACGTAAAGGCTGGCAGATGGCCACATAGCGGTCATAGGACATCACTGTAAGGATGGCTACCTCAGTAGTTGCCAAGTCCATGAAAAAGAAGACTTGCAGAGCACACCCAAATAAAGAAATGGAGGTGTCATGAGTCAAGGAACTGGCAATAGATTTGGGAACCATGACAGAAATGTAGCAAAAATCTAAAACAGACAAGTTTCTCAAAAAGAAATACATAGGGGTTTGGAGGTGAACATCAAGAGCAGTAAGAATGATGATTAGGAGATTCCCTGTAAGAGCTACCAGGTAAACAAGTAAAAATAGAGCAGCATGTACAATACGAATCTCCCAGGAGTCTGAAAATCCCATAAGGAGAAATTCGGCAACCTTGGTTCTGTTAACATCATTTGTGGTCATTTCATTTCTTCCTAAGAAGAGAGAAGGATAGATTATTGATATATCAAATATGGTACCCCAAATGATATTTCTTAAGCAATTATGTGTTAATTAAAGAAAACATAACTGTAATGTGCATATGGATATTATCTTTTTAAACCTAAATCTCAATGACACAACATAATGCTTTATACAAAGCATATTCTCAGTAAATACATCCTGTATGTTTGGTGTATGGAAGAGTTACAACCAAAATGCAAACTAAAAATGGAGAATGAATAACATCAATGAAGTAATCAACAAAGAATATGCACAGTATTGACAAAATAATGGATAAAAATACACATAAATTGGAGAAAACGGAATATTAGTATTATTCTCACATATTGAATATACATATTTATATCAAAGCCCCTTATTTGTTGAAGTATACCAATGCAAATAGTTTGTCATAATTCTCTTCAGTTTCTATGAAACTGAAAGCAGAGTGCTATAAGTAATCTGAAAAATATTCCTTATTTCATAACTACTCAGTGAGATTATAGTCAAAACCTTTCAAAATATTTCAGGAGACATTTGTTAAATACCCTACCTTACAGGCATAATGATAGGGTTTCAAGGTAAAATATATCTTAAGAAACAGTTCTTGAATTCAAAATTAATCAAATGGCAAACATAGTGAAGTAAAATATGATAAAAAATACCAGAAAGGATAAAAAAGAATGACAGTGTATTGCGTCAAGAAAAGAGAGTGATCTTATTTTGTGTTGTTATAGAAGACTAGAAGAGAACCATCATCTGAGCTAGGTCTTAAGAAGTATTTTTCCAAATGATTTTCAGATAGATTTTTTTTTTTTTTTTTTTGAGACAGAGTCTTGCTGTCACTCAGCCTAGAATGCAGTGGCACCTTCATAGCTCACTGCAACCTCAAAATCTAGGGCTCAATCAGTGCTCTTGCCTCAGCCTCCCTAACAGCTGGAACTATAAGCATGCACTACCATGCCCACCTAATTTTTCTTTATTTTTGTAGAGATTGGGTCTTTCTATTATTCAGGCTGGTCTCAAACTCCTGACTTCAAGTGATCCTCCCACCTCAGCCTCCCAAAGTGCTGGGATTATAGATGTGAGCCACCAGTCCTGGCTTTTGAACTGAAAGTTTTGAAGAGAGCTACATAGTCAAAGGACAAAAGTATTTATGTTATGATTATGATAGGGACATGAATATGGATTAGGTTGAAAATGTGCATTTAAATCAATTCAATGTTTTGTTGGTCGTCAGAGTTTTTCTTCAATATTGAGATTAAAAAATAGAATACTGAGTACATATTCAAGACACCTAGTAATACTGAGCAATTTCTATGATAATCTGTCTTAGCATCTGCCACCCATTTAATTTGTTTTCTTAAATTTTGTTTTATTTTGGTGTAATTCAGTACAATCGTATCTAAGTTTAGCTGCCAGACTTCCACAGTGTATCAAGCCAAACTCTGAAATGTACTTTTCCCTTACAAATTTATGTAGCATAATTTATACACAATACACTGTATCAACTTAAAGTTTGCATTTTAAGAAATTTTATAGTTGAATATGCCTAAGAAACCAACACCACAATCAGGACACATTACTTTTATCAAATCCAAAAGATTCCTTTCTAAAATTTTTATTTATTTATTTATTTTTATTAAGTCATATACACATAGATCATGAATATATTTATGCATATGTGGGGTACATTGTGTTGATGTTTTTATACAATTTGGAGTGCTTACATCAAACTAATTAATATAGCTTTTACCTCATTTACTTCATTATGATGTTAAGCCATTTATGTTCTATACTTGATAAATTTGATTTGAACCCTTGTAATATGCTTCATAAGTGTAGTCCCACTATTTACCCTCCCTCTACCAATCCTCCCTCCTTCTCTACCTTCCTGCTCCATTTCTCTCCCTCATTCTGGGCTATAGTTGTGATCTTTCATAAGAAGGTATAAATAAATATAAATTGGTTTCATAGAAGTAGTGAGTATGTTGGATAGTTCACTTAGGAGAATATGTTCCAGGTCCATCCATGTAAGCATAAAAGAGGTAAAGTCTTCATCTTTTTTAAGGCTGCATAGTATTCCATGGTGTGTGTGTGTGTGTGTGTGTGTGTGTCACAATTTATTAATCCATTCATGGGTTGATGGGCACTTGGGCTTCTTCCATGACTTGGCTATTACAATTTGAGCTCCAAAAATTTTTATATAATCTCTCTCTGTCTTTGTCAATTCTCACTCTAGGAAATCATTGATATTCCTTTCTTTTTAAAGCAGGTTAACAAGTAAACAGGGAAAGGAAACCAACAAGGAATCAACTAAGTGTCTCTCTCCTGGATAATCTTAAATGTATTTTTAGTAGTTTTAGTTTTCTCATATTGATTGCCTAAATAGCCTGATGTTGGAGAGACAGAGACAACCAAATGGAATACAAAATGCTTGCTGTGACCAAGCATAAGAATTAACCTGGTCAGTGTGTCTATTTTGATTACAGTTTACCAAAGAAACACTGATCAATATTTCTCTTATTCAAAAACATTTTAGAATGGATTATATGGTTATACTATCCAGGAGGACAGATATTGAAGACCATAATGTGAGGGCCACCATGCAGAGCTGAGGAACAGCACTAGGATTGCCTAATTGATCATGAATTTTTCAAAATTCCATCAATGCAAACATTTCAAAATGTGTACAGAATACTCCTTTCATCTAACACACACACAGCACACCACATACACCCTCAAACATTCACCATTCAAAGGCAATATAGACTCATGTAACCCCATCACACATTGAGGCACTTATTAAACCACTCTCTGTTTTCTTCCAGATGTTTTCATGGCTATGCACTGCTCATTACAAAATCCTAAACCACCACCATGCAAATAAAAGCCATTGGTATGTATTCTAATTTTTTTTGTCTTTTATATGTACATTAGTTAAGAACATGGTATAAAATCTATATGTGTAACCTATTGATTAAAAAATAAAATAAACAAAATACAAAATATTTAAAAAATAAAATAAACAAAAAACAAAAAGACAAAAAACAAAAAGACAAAAAAACAAAAACATTTGTATGGTTTTTTGAAGTTATGGTATTGAACTTACTGCATAGTGTGAGTTGATTTCTGATGAAGTGAGTCATTGAGCAACTTCAATTATTCAAACTTCGAAACTCCTATTTGTCTGTCTCAAAAGAAACCTTAGTTTATCTGAATATATATCACATCAAATTTAAAAATACCTTACATAGATTTCAAATATCTTTATCTTTTCTCTGATCCAGAAATATGAAAGCACATTTGGTTTTCATTTAGCTATGATTCAGTGTCTGTAATGAAATAGTATTTAGTAACTGAGGTCCAGTGAGAGAAACTTTTCATAGTTCTGAGGTCTCTGGAGATAATATTCCTGTATTTTAAGTATGCCCTTTGGGAGCAAGAAGCAAAATAGAGCTTTGATTAGTTCCAGTGGCTACTAATAAAGAAAAGTTTCCTTTGGGGGGGATGTAGGATAGAAAAAAGGAAATTAAATAAATAGTGATTTTTTGCATACCCAGAGACTCAGTTAGGTATAGCATGTGCTGAGAAAGTGGTCAATAATATATTAGCATAAATAGGCCTAAACCCAAATTAAGATTCTAGGACTAGATATCTATATTAAACATTTTCATTCTAATATTCTTCCCCAATATGCATATTTTGCCTTTGTCATACCCCTTTCTATTACAAGTTGATTTGGTACAAAAATAGTAGATTTCAAATACCAAAAAGTCTTTAAATACTAAAAGGTCTTGTCTTAAGATCTTTCTGGGCATTGTTTTGATGAAGATAAAACCTGTTGAAATGGCCCATGTACTTGAACACCCTGACATTCATCTAACTCTATCTCACTTAATGCTAGTCCTACATGGAATGAGTGGACATCGGATCACCTCTTTTGAGAAGTGATATTCAAATATTTTCTAATTTAAAATTTGGTTTATTTGTATAAGTATGTAGGAATTATTTTCATATTGTGAATGGTAATTTATTGTTGATAAAATTGGTGCTGGTTTTTACTAGGAGAGAGCCTGAAAAAAGTTGTACTTTTTTTCTGTTGATATTTTTATATTTGTCTTTAGACTATCTCTGACAAAAAGAAATTATTAAATTTAATGTAGTTTTTCTATGAATTTCTCACTTTTAAAGTTTTTTTTTTAGTCTGGTTTTTCTTTTGTTTTTGTTTTTTTTTGAAATTTTTTCCACAGGAATGACATAAACAAGATGGCAGGATGGAAATTTCCAACTCTCTTCTCAAAAAATACCAATTTAAACAACTATTTATGCCCAAAGTACCTTCCCAAGAGCTAAAGAAATAGATGTAACACCCAGGTGTAGCACATAAATATTTTTTTAAAGATGAAATGAACAGGATAGAAAAGATAGTTTCATATTGCCTGCATCACCTGATTCCCATTCTCAGTCAGGGAATGGAGAGAGATCACCTCTGTGTAGGAGAAGAAAACTAAAGTGAGCACCAAACTTAGCTTCAGATCCCAGTATCAGGCTCTGTCCTAGTAAAAACCAGCACCATGCCGGCCCCTGTGGCCCTAGACTCCATGTTTGCCCATGCAGACTCAATCTCCATGCCTACACTATGGTCAGACCAGTTCCCTTAACCCCAGGCTGCAGACTGTTCCATGCCAGACTAGGCCCCATGGCCCCAGACTTCAAGTTCACCCCAGTGCCACATTAGCACCAGAAGATCCAGTCTTTAGGCTGTCAACCCAAAGGACTTCCTTTGCCCCAAATTCCTAGCCAAGATGTGTGAAAGTATCCAGTTTCACCCTAGTTCCAGATCCTCATTAACAAATCCAAGCATCAGGCTGCCACTGTGGTCACAGGCACCAGAATGGCACTCATTAGTACAACCTCCAGGCTATGTTCTGTAGTCCAATCTATTGGCTTACCTGGTCTCTGTGGCTCAGAGTTCCAAATAACCCAGAGTCTGGGCCAACTTCAGCTGAGCAATCTCAGTAGAGCCCAGCAACAAGCCAGCCTCCACAGACCCAGCCAGGCAGCAAGCATCTTGAGGAGCACCTATATACTCAGGCTCTAGTTTGACACTCACGGACCCAAGATCAAGGATGGCCTCTGTCAGCCATGGATCCTGGCCCACCTCTGTGCACCTGGATGACAGCTCAACTTCTGCTGACACAGAAAAATGGATAACAAGCCTGTGGCTTGCTCTAGTACTCCAGGAGCATGACACCCATAATGCAAGATGGCCTTTCCAGAATCTCTGAATGGGATGAGTGGTGAAGGGCTTTTCCTGCCTAAGAAAGTTTGTAAAGACAACAATAAATGCCTACTTTTTGAATATTCAGACACCAACACATAGCCACAAGGATCACAATCAGGAAAACATAAAGCCACCAAAGAAAGAAAGTAAAGCACTTGTAACCCAATATAAAGAAATGGAGACATAAAAACTGCCTGATAAAGAATTTGAAGTAATCACTTTAAAGACATTCATGAGCTATAAGAGAACACAGACAATTAAACAATATCAGAAAAACAATACACAAATAGAATTAGGTTCAACAAAGAAATGAAAACATTTAAATGACAAAATAGAAATTCTGGAGGTAAAAACCACAATCACCGAACTGAAAAATTCCATAGAGAGCTACAACTACAGACACATTCCAGCCCAAGAAAGGATAAACAATCAATGAACTCAAGCAAGGAAAATATGCAATCTGAGGAAGAATGAAAAAGAATAAGAAATAATAAAGAAAGTCCACAGGTATTATAAGATATTAATAAGCAATCCACTAAAGTCATGCACCACATAACAACATTTTAGTCAATGATGGGCCGTATACAAGACAATGGTCCCCTAAGATTACATTGGATCTGAAAATTTTCTATTTCCTACTGGCACCGTAGCAAAGTATCGCCACACACAATGCATTACTAGCTATTTGTGGTGATACGGGTATAAACAAACTAGTTCTCTACCAGTCACATAAACGTATAGCACTTACAGTTATATTTAATATGTAATATTTGATAATGATAATAAATGACTATGTTATTGGTTTATGTATTTACTACATTATATGTAACTTTTTATTGTCATTTTAGAGTGTACTCTCTCTATTTATAAAAATTTATTTACTATAAACCAGCATGCTGTGTTTCACTCACAGCAGGCTTATACATGTACATCTCATGTTTACCATATCTACTGATTTCAAAATTTTTCCCGTGGTTGATTTAATTTGATGTAGTTTTATTCATTGTTCATTCTAAGCATACAAAACCCACTGCTGATATTGCCAGTAAAAAGCTATGTTGAGTGATTGACCTGAAAACAAAATTAAAAGTGATTAAGAACTTCAGCGAAGAAAAACCAGTGATGGTCACTGCCTGTTAGTCAAGGAAGCCTTATTCCACCATATACACGACCTTGAAAAGCAAGGACAAAGATCTTAAGTCCATGTTGATGTGGTGGAATTTAGATATCTCTGGAGTCAAGACTGTGTTTGTCTCCTGACTCAGGAAGTCTATTGAACAGGAAGAAGGCAATCCAGGTAATATTGAAATAATCCTTTTTTTTGAGTCAGAGTCTCACTATGTCACCCTTGGTAGAGTGCCATTGTGTCACAGCTTACAGCAACCTCAAATTCTTGAACTTAAGCAATTCTCTTGCATCAGCTTCCCAAGTAGCTGGGACTATGAGCCCATGACAACACCTGGCTATTTTTTTATTGTTGTCATCGCTGTTTGGCAGACCCAGGCCAGGATCAAATCCACCAGCCCCAGTGTATGTGGCTGGTGTCCTAATGGCTAAGCTACAGGCACCAAGCCTGAAATAATCATTTCAATCAAAGTTTCATAAAACCTTTAACCAAAGGCAAAAGTAAAAACAAGAAACAAATGAGTTGAGCAGAGATATGTCTGTGGAAGATGATGATTTTTGTCAAGGATGTTGAGGAAGAATAAAATGAGAAAGGTATAGCAGGTTCTGATGATGGTACACAAGTATATAAATCTCTTCCTTCAGAAGGGAACTCTGCTGAAGCTGATGGCATAGCTTATGAAGAAATGGAAGCTAATATGACTGAGAAAGAAGCTGAGAACAACATCTTGGTCACAATCTAGGCTGAAGATGCCATCACTCTGGATTTTGATGGTGATGACCTCTTACAAACAGGTAAAAATGTGAAAATGATAGATTCTGAAGCAAGTAAGCCAAAAGACAGGAATAATGCCATTGTACAGAGCTCAGAGGAGTAAAGGAAGGATTATGAGATGAATGATAACCATAAAGATGGTAAAAAGTAAGATTGTACGAAGGGTGATCTTTTCCAGAAGAAATCCGGGAAAGATCTAAGAAAGCAGAATCTGGAGACAAGAAAAGGATACTTGAAACAAAGGACCCTTATCTACTAGAACCTCTGGTCAAGCAAGGCTCTTCAAAGGAATCTGAAGATAGCAGGTCATCATCTAAAGATGGCAAAGGAAGTGCAAGTAGTACAAGTACTACTTGCAGTACAGGTAGCAATGAAAGCTCAACTAAAAATATCTGGGTTAGTGGACTTTCATCTGATACCAAAGCTGCTAATTTGAAGAACCTTCTTTGGCAAACATGGAAAGGTTCTAAGAGGAGAGAAAGTTACAAGTGCTCAAAGTCCTGGGGGAAATACCATACATCAGACTTTTTTTTTCTTTTTAAAAATTTAACATGATTGCTTTTCTTAATTTGGGAGAAGACATTTAAATAGTTTAGTTGTCACTTTTAATGGTTTTGTGCATCATTCCCCTTTTTTTCTTACAGCACCAAGAAACATTTGAGAAGATTTGGGTTGAACCTATTTTGTTTAATGCAGTGTGAATATAAGTAGCAATTTGCAGCTGCATGGTAGTGGTTTAAATTGCAATGTTAGCTTGTGGTGCCTGATTCTAGACTTAGTTCTTATCATCAAGCAATTTTAGTCTCTATTTTGAAAGGCTTGTTAAACTTGAAAAGTCTGCTGTCTAATTTTTAGAAAATAAGATCATCCTGTGGCACCTGTGCCTCAGAGGGTAGGGCACCAGCCCCATACACTGAGGGTGGCAATTTCAACCTCAACATCAGCCAAACTGCAAGGAAAAAAGAGCCAGGCATTCTGGAGGGCACCTGTAGTCCCAGTTGCTGTGGAGGCTGAGGCAAGACAATTGCTGAAGTCCAGGACTTGGAGGTTGCTGTGAGCTGTGACACCACAGCACTCTACCAAGGACAATAAAATGAGACTCTGTCTGTAAAAAAAAAAAAAAAGAAAAGAAGATCATTACTTGTATTTCTGAGTATTATGTAACCTATTTTTTCAGAAGATATTGTTACATTAAGTGCATCACTGTAACCCAGTTTTAAAAAAGTAATCTTTTTTGAAATAAACATTCATATTTTGTATATATAAAAAAGAACAAAGTGATGGAAGCTGTTAAAGGATCTGCTTTATTGAAGGCAATGTGACCAACAAAAATTCAAGGATAATTTACATAAGATATGCAAAAACTTCCAATAACCTCCTCTTTTTTCATGTTTTGAAAGGAATATTTCATAGGCACAGTAAAATGATTTGTGATTTCTCTTTGTAAACTTCCTTGGAGATGTTTTAGTAATATGTAGTACTCTAATTATTTATTCCCTAGGTATTGAGTATAAATCATTGGAAAAATTATCACATGGAAAAATTCAATATAGAACTTCAACAGAAAACTTGGCCAACAAGAAGAAAGATAAAAACAAAACATAATAAGACTTGGCAAGGATATAAAGAAATTGGAACTCTTGTGAACTGTAGATGGAAAAGTACAAAGTGCAGCCTCAATGAAAACCAGTCTGGAGGTTTCTTAGAAAACTAAAAATTGAACTACAATTATGATCTAGCAATCCTACGTCTGGGTATATATTCAAAAGAACGAATGATTGTATAAGGAAAATATGATGTGTATACACAGTAGAAAACAATTCAGTCTTTTAAGAAGTAAATTGTGTGATTTGTGACAACATGAATGAAACTGAAGGTTCCATTCTAAGGGAAATAAATCAGGAACAAAAAGACAAATACGATATGATCTCACTTTCATGTGAAATCTTAAAAAGTTGGATTCAGGCCATACACAGTGGCTCACACCTATAATCCTAGCACTCTTGGAGGCTGAGGCAGGAGGAGCATCTGAACTCAGGAGATCAAGAGCAGCCTGAGCAAGAGTGAGACACTATCTCTACTAAAAAGAGAAAAAAGTATCCAGGCATCATGGCAAGTGTCTGTAAGTTCTATCTGCTTAGGAGGCTGAGATAGGAGGATCACTTGAACCCAGGAGCTTAAGGTTGCTGTAAGCTATGATGATGCAACACACTCTAACCTGGTCAACAGAATAAGACTCTGTCTCAAAAACAAACAAACAATCAAAACACATTGAATTCAAAGAAGCAGAGAAAGGTTTAAGGTTTATGAGGTTTAAGGGGATGTTATTCAAAGGCTACAAAATTTTAGTTAGGATAAGTTCAGGAGATCTATATTATATGATATGAAAACTATAGTTAATAGCAATTCATTATGTATGTGAAAATTGCAAAGACAGTAGATTTTAAACGTTCTTTCCCCCAAAGCACTGATAACTATGTGAGATAATGGATATTCTACATAGCTTAATTTAGCTTTTTCCCAGAATATACATATATTAAAATATCATTTTGTGTGTTATAAATATGTATGTCAAAAGAAAGAAAGAAAGAAAGAAAGAAAGAAAGAAAGAAAGAAA
>NW_003852648.1:510040-513506 GCF_000181295.1 Otolemur garnettii | reverse complement strand
AAAAAAAAAAAAAAGAAAGGAAGGAAGGAAGGAAAGAAGGAAGGGAGAGAGAGAAAGAAAAAATACGGTATAGTCATATAATGGAATGTTGTTCAGCTTTAGAAAAGGAAACCTTGGTGGACACAGCTGCCTTGCTGGCCTGGTAAACAACAGATGCAGGTGAAAGATACAATAAAAGCTTTACCTGAGAAATCCAAAAGAAGCAAAGGCCTACTATAACTCATAACAAAAACTCTTCACATGACATTGTAGATTTAACTCACCAACATATAAGTCATGCTGTCAGTGTGAATCATGTGAAGAGAGCAGTAACTGAAAATGTGTGGTCAGTTTCCTCAGAAAATTTCCAAGAAAGAAGCTTCTATGATGGGCACCCAGTACTTCCTTCTGTTATTTGGTTGTGCCTCAAGTGTGGGTTCTAGGGATGTTGTAAAAGCTCAAAAAGCCAACATTCACTGAAGCACTTCAAGAGTTCCAAAACAGAGCCCCATTGTATTATTAGTTTCAGCATATGGTATATGATGCATTTTCCAGAATCTTGAATCTTTGTGAAGAAAAATGTAAAACTGATAAATACAGAAGGGAAGAAAAGGCAGTTCTCTACCATTTGTAAAGGGAATTACAAATTTAGGAAATACTTTTTTAATTAATTAATTTATGTATTTATTTTTTGAGACAGAGTCTTACTCTGACACTCTCACTAGAATGCCATGGCATTATAGCTCAGACAAACCTCAGAGCCTTCTTGGGCTCAAGCAATCCTCTTGCTTTGGTTTTTCTACTTTTAGCAGAGATGGGATCTCACTCTTACTCAGGTTGATCTTGAACTCCTGAGCTCAGGCAATCCACCGCCCTGGCCTCCCAGAGTGTTATGATTACAGGTGTGAGTCACTGTGACTAACAGGAAATACTTTTTTAGTGCAATCATGCAGAACTTGGCATATGCATTCTTACAGAACAGATGAATGAAATCAAAGAAAATAGTATAAAACTCATGATTCTTCCTTCCTCAGATTCTCACCTTGACCCATTAGTGGTGGAACTTTGAAGCCCTGGACCACTGACCTTAGCCTAGTTCCTGTATCTTCATAGTATGAAGGAGACTGAAAAAGGACCACTTTCTCCTAAAGTTTTTTTTTTTAATCAGCCCTGTCAGAGGGCACCTCGACTTAAAGATTTCCAACAATAAGACAGTCAAGAGGTTCTTCATTATCTGTCAGACACAGTGAAGACAGAAGAAACAAGGAGAATACAAGCTAGAATTCTAAAAGCATTTAACAACCCAATTACTAAACTGCTGCTGATGAAACTAGAAAAATAGTTAAAGCATATGGAAGAGAAGGAAAATGAATTTCATAGATCAGGTCTTTATTGGTGAATTAACAGGCAAGGCCATGTGTGAAGAATGTGCAAAAATCTCCAGAGTGAAAGATCCTTTCATTGATATTTTAATTCCTCTGATAGAAGAAAGGGTTTCCAAACCTTTATCTTTGGGAAGAATTAGTAAATATAGAAGTTTACAGGAGACAGATCATGATCATTACAGTGGGACTGTTACTGTAGAAAAAATTTATCAACTCAACACCACCAAGAACTATTCTTCATCTAAACATAAGGGCACAAGAATCTTTTCTGAAAATGCTGTCAAATTATAGAATCAAATAATTCATGACCAAAAACACATAAGAAGAGAATCACATTCTGTAGAAGACTATTATATACCAGAAAAATGAAAATCTTAAGATAAATGAGTATTATTTAATGTTTGCAAGCATTAGAAAATTTACTGAGTCACCCCTGTATGAAAATCCTAGTGATGGCAGTGAAAAAGAATGCAGCCATTCTGAAAGCAGTATACTGAGGACATCAGGCTGGCTGAGTCTTCTTAAAGTAAATAGACATGTAGATTTTTGCACTTATGCTTGATTTAGCACCATTCTGTTCTGCTACTTGTAAGAATGCAAATGTGGGGGGAGAAAGTTCTCCATGGCCTCTATGGTATAGTGGAATATACTGGCTTAGTAAGAGGAGGTCACTACACTGTTTATGTGAAAGTGAGAACACCATCCAGAAAATCATTGGTACATATCAGTGGAAAGAAAAATGTGTCTGATTTGAAAGAACCTGGTAGTGAATCAGCAGGCCATTGGGTCTCTGTCAGTGACACTTACATAGAAATGGTTCCAGAGTCAAGAGTGCTCAGTGCCTGAGCTTACCTCCTTTCTTATGAAAGAGTATAATAATTATTAATGGTTACTTAGGTTGCTTTTATTTGAATTCTGCAATGATAATCATAATGTATGTACATATAATGTGCTTTTGTAATCTTTTCTTATCTGTAGGAATAACATGTCCCTCAATTGCTTCTGAACATTTTTTTTAATTAAATCATAGCTGTGTACATTCATGAAGTCATGGGGTACAGTGTGGTGTTTTCATATACAATTCGAAATACTCTCATCAAACTGGTTAATGTAGCCTTTGTGTCCTTTTCTTAGTTATTAAGACATTCATACTCTTCTTTTAGAAAGATTCGCTTGGACCCTAGTAAGATAAACCACAGAGGTGACCCCACCAATCACCCTCCCTCCACCCACCCTCCCACCCCCTTTCCTTCCCCCTCCCCATATTCTAAGGTTATAATTAGGTTATATCTTTCCTATGAAAACTATAATTTAATTTCAAATTAGGTCTGTGTGCATTGGATACTTTTTCTTCCATTCTTGAGATACTTTACTAAGAAGAACATTTTCCAGATCCATCCATGTAAACATGAAGGAGGTAAAGTCTCCATCTTTCTTTAGGGCTGCATAATATTCCACGGTATACATATACCACAATTTATTCATCCATTCGTGGATTGATGGGCACTTGGGCTTCTTCCATGACCTAGCAATTATGAATTGGGCTGCAATAAACATTCTGATACAAATATCTTTGATGTAATGTGATTTTTGGTCTTCTAGATATATACCTAATAAAGGAATTGTAGAATCAAATGGCAGGTCTATTTTTAGTTCTCTAAGTGTTCTCCAGATGTCTTTCCAAAAGGAATGAATTAGTCTGCATTCACACCAGCAAGGTAGAAGTGTTCCCTTTTCTCCACATCCACGCCAACATCTCTGGTTTTGGGATTTTGTGATATAGGCTAATCTTACCGGAGTTAGGTGATATCTCAAAGTAGTTTTGATTTGCATTTCTCTGATGACTAAGGATGGTGAGCATTTTTTCATATGTCTATAGGCCATGTGCCTATCTTCTTTAGAGAAGTTTCTTTTCAATTCCCTTTTTTTTTCTTGCTAATATATTTAAGTTATTTATGGATTCTGCTTATTAAACCTTTGTCAGAGACATAACCTGCAAATATATTTTCCCATTCTGAGAGCTGTCTACTTGCTTTACTTACTGTGTTCTTTGCCGTGCAGAAGCTTTTTAGTTTGATCAGGTCCCAATAGTGTATTTTTGA
>NW_003852648.1:501240-508617 GCF_000181295.1 Otolemur garnettii | reverse complement strand
ATATTTTGGAAAAGGTTGAGTAATATAGGTACTAGTTCCTTTTTGAAGGTTTGGTAGAATTCTGACATGAAGCCATCTGGTCCTGGGCATTTATTTTAGGGAGATTTTGTATAGTTGATACTATTTCAGAACTTGATACAGGCCTGTTCAAAATTTCCAGTTCCTTCTGGTTAAGTCTTGGGAGGTGGTGTGCTACAAAGTATTGGTCGATTTCCTTCAGATTGTCATATTTCTGGGAATAAAGTTTCTTATAATATTTATTAAGGACTTTTTGAATTTCTAGGGGGTTTGTTGTTATTTCATCTTTACCATTTCTGGTTGATGAGATTAGAGATTTTACTCTTTTTTTCTTGGTTAGGCTGGCCAAAGTTTTATCTATTTTATTGACCTTTTCAAAAAACCAACTTTTGGATTTATTGATCTGTTCTATAATCCTTTTATTTTCAATTTCATTTAGTTCTGCTCTAATTTTGGTTATTTCTTTTCTTCTGCTGGGTTTGGGGTTGGAATGTTCTTCCTTTTCCAGCTGCTTGAGATGTCCCATTAAATTGTTAAATTCTTCTCTTTCCATTTTCTTGAGGAAGGCTTGCAATGCTATAAATTTCCTGGAGGAAAATTTGCAGTATCCCAGAGGTTCTGATAACTTGTGTCTTCATTGTCGTTTTGTTCTAAAAATTTGGTAATTTCCTTCTTGATCTCATCTCTGACCCATCTATCATTCAGTATAAGGTTATTTAGCTTCCATGTTTTTGTATGAGTCTGCAGATTCCTGTTGTTACTGAGTTCCACTTTTATTTCATGATGGTCAGAGAAGATGCGTGGAATAATTTCTAGTCTTTTAAATTTTCTGAGGTTAGACTTGTGACCTAAGATGTGATCAATTTTGGAATATGTTCCGTGAACTGATGAGATAAATGTGTATTCAGTTTTATTAGGATGAAGTGTTCTGCAGATGTCTGTTAAATCCAAAAGTTGAATGGTTAAATTTAAATCTGAAGTTTCTTTGCTAAGCTTTTTATTGGATGATCTATCCAACACTGCTAAAGTATTAAAATCTCCAACTATGATGGAGCTGGGAGAGATCAAGTTGCTCATGCCTGTTAGAGTGTCTCTTATAAATTGAGATGCATTCTGGTTGGGTGCATAAATATTGATAATTAAGATCTCATCATATTGAGTATTACCCTTAACAAATATACAGTGGCCATCCTTGTCTCTGCTTACTTTTATTGGTTTAAAACCTATTGTATCTGCGAATAAAACTGCAACACCTGCTTTTTTCTGCTTTCCATTTTGCCTGGAACATAGATGAGTATCACTTCACCCTGAGTCTATATTTATCAACAAGATGAGATTGTTGTATACAACAGATGTCTGGTCTGAGTTTCTGTATCCAATCAGCCAATCTATGCCTCTTTAGTGGACAATTTAAACCATTCACATTGATTGAAATTATTGATAAGCCTGGCAGTATTTGGGGTATCGAGTTGTTCGAAAGTCTAGTGGACATTTTTAATCCTTTTGCCATTGTGGAAGTTGGAATTTGATCAAAAGTTTCTGAGTGAGTTTACTTTTGTGGTGGAGGATTGCACTGGTCATTATGGAGAATAGGTCTGAGAATTTCCTGGAGAGCTGGTTTAGTTAAGGCAAATTTCTTCAACATGTGAATATTATTAAAGTATTTAATATCTCCATCATAAATGAAACTCAGTTTAGCTGAATACAGGATCCTTGGTTGAAAGTTATTTTGTTTTAAGAGATTAAAAGTCGATGACCACCCTCTTCTAGACTGAAAGGTTGTGGCAGGGAGATCTGCAGTCATTCTGATTTTCTTCCCCTTATAGGTTATGGTTTTCTTATGTCTAGCTGCTTTTAGGATTTTCTCTTTCATGTTAACTTTAGTGAAGTTAATTATGATGTGTCTGGGGGATGTCTATTTGAGTTGAGTCATGCTGGGTTTCTGAAGCTGTCTGCTATCCGAATTTCAGGATCTCTTGGCATATCTGGAAAGTTTTCTTTCGTAATTTCATGCAGAAGAGCCTCTGTGTTTTGTGAAGCAACTTTGTTGCCTTCAGGGATTCCTGTAAGGTGAATATTAGTTTTCTTCAAATTATCCCAGAGCTCTCTGAGAGAATGATCCATCTTTGCTTTCCATTTCTGTTCTTCTATGGATGCTTGGACATGTTCAAAAGCTTTGTCTTCAATGCCTGATATCCTTTCTTCTGCCTGCTGCACTATACTACCAAGGGATTCTACCATGGTTTTCAGATCTCTGAGGGCTGCCATCTCTTGCCTCAATGTTTCAAAATCTTTGGTGGTTTTGTCTTTGAATTCATTGAATTCTTGAGTGAACTTTTGGAATGCTCCTTGAATTTCTAATTCTATCTTTGCCTCTATTCTATTAATCTTATTTATAATCCAAATTCTGAATTTGATTTCTGACATCTCAGCTAACTGTTTATGAAGGGGATCTTCAAATTGCCTCTGCCACATCCTTTTTTGGGGGAGTTGATCTACTCTGGTTATTCATATTACCAGAGCTTTTCTGCTGATTCTGTCCCATGATTATTTTACCCTGTTTGGCTTTCCCCCTTGAGGTTTGTCAAGGACCCATATGGTGTTACGGCCTGAAAGACTGGGGACTCCCTTGGTGTGGTGGGGCTAAGTGGCTCTGTCTTATTTTCAGCTGGTCTCTGTCCTATCCTAGTGAATCCGTTACTCTTGGTTGAAGTCTCAGCTGTGGAGAAATACCAGTAATTAAGTCGTCCCACCCCCCACAAACAACAATTGACCATGGTAAATCAAACCTTCCCTTAAACATACACCCAGGTGCCACTTTGGATAGTCCTTGGGTGATTTGCCCAGTTCAAGGGGTCCAAATCAGTTGTCTCAGTCAGCTCCAGTCTCAGGTGGGATAATTCAAAAAGTCTCCAGCAGTTAGATAGGAGGGGTCTACTGGCAGTTCAGATATGACTCACTCTAATGCTCTGTGAGGGCCGAAGGACCCACCCAGCAAATGAATTAGTCTAGGAAGGTTGATGCCTCCTTCCCCACCTTGCACCCAGTCACTGGTAATCCCACAGGGCTGTGACCCAGAGATCTGAGTCTGGCAGGTATACATTTGGTGTTTAACATAGGCAGAGACAGTTCACTCAGTTCCAGCCCCGCACCTAGTTGAAGTTGCTGACAGAACAGGACAGAGCAAGGCTAAATTCTCCTGTACATCAGACACTGCTAGAGCTGATACAAAACTCAGCCCTGGGCAGCAAGCAATTAGAGTTTACACTCAGGTGTCAATTCCAGCCTCTGCCTACCCACTGCTTTTGTCTCAGCTATATTCCCCTGAGGAGTGGTGCTATTACAATCATATAAACAGTCTACTCACGGCCCCTCCCTGTAAGTCTATGAGCTGCATGTATCCCAGAACCTCTGGTTGCCCAGAGACACAGGGTGTGTCTTCAGAATGGCCATGGGGATGTGAGTCTTTCCTGCTGCCACCACTGCTCATCTGCAACTCAGGATACCACAACTTCTGTATGATCCCCTGTCAGCTGACCGTTTCTCCTTGCTCCCATACCACAGAATCAACACAGACCAGCACCAGGCCTTTCCCCCTCCACTCCTCTCAAGAAAGTGCCCAAGAATCTGGACTCCATGAGTGACAAACCTCCAGACCCTGGGGGTGGGGAATCCTGGGAGTTCAAAGTTGCAGGTAGAGACTATATACAGTTTTATATAGTTTTTACAGTTTTATGCCTGGCATGAGAGTGCTGTGGCACCCTAGTAGGAGTAGGAGGTCCAGTTTTTAGGGAAGTCTCTCCCTTGGGATAGAGGAGAGGGTGTTTGAACTCTGCTTGCTTATTCATATGGAGTAAACTGCAAACCCATCTTGTCGGCGAGGGGATTCCTGTCAGCTTGGTGGTGGATATTGTACCTTTTGATTGTCCTTTGGGGGTCGCAGCTTGGCTCAGCAAGGATGACATGCGTTCTTCAATCTTCTCTCTTGGCTCAGCTCCAAACCATCAGCTTACTTGCTAAACTTCTGTCCTTTAAGTCTCCTTCTGGACAGGAGCCTCTGTAAAAAGCTGGCTGCAGTCCACCATCTTGCCTCCACCCCCACATTTTTTTTTAACATTTTGGTGAACACTTTTAAAGTAAATAAATTTACTCAGTAATTTCTCTCTCTTTTTTTAATTGCTGGGGATTCATTGAGGGTACAAAGAACCAGGTTACATTGATTGCATTTATTAGGTAAAATCCCTCTTATAATTGTGTCCTGCCCCCAAAAGATGTGCCACACACAGTCACTCACCCTTCACCCCCTCCCTCCTTCCCAGTCTCTGCTCTTCCCTTCCCCCACCCTCCTTTCTCTGCTCTTTCCTTCCCTCATCCACATTCCTTCTTCCCTCTCTTTGCTCTCCTCTTTCCCACCCCCCACAATGTACTAGGCCATCAACTGTCCTCATACGAGAATTGTTTACTCAGTAATTTCAAATTTATGTTCTTAAAATAAATGTAAACTTTTTTTCAAAAGATTTTTCCTGGGGGATGAAATATCCCCCAGATTTATAGTAGGAGAAGAAATCCTTTTCTGATGTGGTCCATTATTAACAAGCATTCAGAAACAATGCTGGCTAAATCAAATCATTCCTTAAGACAGTGTTTCCTAAATATAAAACCACCTTCCTGATCTCATATATATTCTGTGCCATTGTTTACTTATTTTTAAAAATATTTTTTAGCTTTTCTTTTACCTTAGCCTTGTTTTGAGCAATAATATTCCATGTTTTATGTGTTTATTAAATATGTAAATATTAAGGATATGTATTGCTCTACTTAAAAAGAAACAAGGAAGCCTCGCCATTTACAACAACATGAATGAACCTGGAGGACATCACACTAAATGAAGTAAGCTCATTGAACAGGGCAGATAGTGCATGATTCACTTGTATGTGAAATAGTCCAGGTTATAGAAATAGAAAATAGAATGTTGTTTACTAGGGATGAAAGAAGGCAATATGGGGAGATTTTGTTTAATGGGTACAAAGTTTCAATTATGCAAGAAGGATAGGTTCTGGAATAGTGCTTATGGTTAAACATACTGTTCTGTGCACTTAAAAATTTGTTGAAAGTGTAGGGTTTATGCTGTGATCTCATAATATAACAAAAAGAGAAGCACAAGGAAACTTTCAGGGGTGACAAATATGTATATTACCTTGACATTATTTTCATTGATGTTTGCATGTCATAACTCATCTAATTATGTACATTAAATATGTACACTTTTATATATCAATTATACCTCAAAATCCTGGTTTTTTAAAGAAAGACATTAATGGTGTTTTTGAAGTCCAATATTCTGATTGATCAAATGTGTTGAATAGTTTAGAACAAAATTATTTGACTTTCTATCTCAGAAGGCTTGGATCCATCATACATTAAGTGATTCTCAGACCAAAAAGGAGACATATTCACTGCATTATGAAAAATGATGAGTTTAGTTTATTTTATTTCTTTTAACTCTTATTAAATTCTTAAAACGTGTTTTTAGATGAAAAAATGATTTATAAAAAGAACAGTTACAACAATATCTTACTGATCAATAAATTCAGACTATAAGAAGATATTTCTTTGCCTTTGTAGAGGAAGCACATGTAGCAATTGCTTATTTTCCAAGATGAAGCTTTAATGAGGGGCATTGTGAAGTAAATATAATGAGCATATTTGCCAGAAAACTAAATATTTCACTAAAATTGTAAAGAAGCCTCATAACTTAGAGAAACACATGGTAGATATTTGATGATTTAATTGTCTGAATGGTTGAGAATATGTTTCAGATGTAAAGTATGGATTTTTTCTTACACAAGAAACCTTGTGGTGAGGATCGCAATTTATACCCATGCACGTTTTCCATGGTTTGTGCTTTCAACTTAAATAAAAATATATACATTATTCTTAGTTACATGTAAGAGAGAAAAAATTCTCTTCTGAAGATAAAATAAGTAAATGATAACTTACTTGGCATAGGGTTTAAACTCAGCAGAAGCTGAATAATCATGTAGCTTATAATCAAGTCTTTGCATATCATGCTCATAGTGAACACAGTTTTCCTGACAGGAGTTTCTTCAGAGCTTCTCTCACATCCTTGTTCCTTAAAGTATAGATGATGGGATTTAAGGTTGGGGTCACCATGGTATAGAAGAGTGAGATGAATTTCCCCTGATCCTGGGCATAACTGTCACTGGGTTGCAGGTACATGTAGATTATGGTGCCATAGAAAATGACCACCACAGTAAGATGGGAGGAGCAGGTGCTGCAGGCTTTGTGTCTTGCCTCTACTGATTTGATCTTCAGCACAGCTCGAGTTATAAAGCCATAGGAGAGAAGAATGAGTGCTGGTGGGATTACAAGGAACAGGATGCTGACAACAAAAAGCACCAATTCATTGATGGTGGTGTCTACACAAGCCAACTTCAGAAGAGCTGGTACTTCACAAATAAAATGATCCAGCCTGTGGTTGCCACAAAGAGGCAATTGCAAGGTAAAAGTTGCATGGATCAGGGAATTGGCCAAACCACTGAGCCAGGACACAGATGCCAACTGTTGGCATACCTGTGGGCTCATGATGACCACATAGTGGAGGGGTTTACAGACAGCAATATAGCGATCCAAGGCCATCACAGCCAAGAGGATACACTCAGTGGAGCCCAGTGCTAGAGAAATATAGAGTTGCATCACACAACCACCATAAGAGATAGTCTTCTCTGGTCCTCGCAGATTCACTAAGGTCTGAGGAGCAAGGTTAGTTGTGAAACAGAGGTCCAGTAAGGAGAGGTTTCTAAGGAAAAAGTACATAGGAGTGTGCAGAAGGGGATCCAGATAGGAGACAATGATGATGGCAAAGTTCCCCACAAGGGTCAGGAGGTAGAAGAAAAGGACAAATGCAAAAAGGACAGCCTCCAGGCGAGGGTGGTCTGAGAAGCCTAGAAGGATGAAACCCATCAGGGAACTGTGATTGGCCCACCCCATCGCTCCACAGGGAACTCCACCTGCTAAGACAAAGGAAACAAGTATATTTGAGAGTTTATTTTAAAATAATAGAATAATAGAGCTGAAAGTGTCATGGAGACTGACTTGTCCCCACTACCAATTGTTCACTTGCAATGTGTTACTGACTTGGGATACAATCTCTGTTACTTTACCAGTAAAATTATTCTTCCCTTTAAAAATTAAGAACACTTTCCATTTTGGAATTGTGTGGGGACTGACTATTAAAGCTAATCAAAGTGGATGTTTGCATGTTTAATGATCTGCTACTTAGAATAAGTGACCATCTACATGAAAAAGTGAATAGCATCTCCAATTTTTTTTTTTTTT
>NW_003852648.1:494247-500329 GCF_000181295.1 Otolemur garnettii | reverse complement strand
TAGATAAACTAGCAAAAAATATTTAATAGTCAATAATAAGTGAAATAATATACATTGTTCATAAAGATCTAAAGATTTATAGTATTCTTAAAATATTTTCTTGAAATAACTCTTAGATAAATCTATTAAAATTCCTTAACTTTCAAAATGTCAAAAACACAAAACAAAATATGAACAGAAATTAAATAAGCTTATATGAATGGTGAAGAAAACTCAAGGTCATCTGGTGAACATTGGTAGAGGATATGTGCCTGATTCACTGTTTTTATAAGAAGATTCAAAAAAGTGAACATTGAATATATGCTTCAGAAAAGGTATTTGGAGTGAAAATATAGAAAATCATCCAGTAAAATAAAGTTATTAGCTTTGTTGTGCAGGTGGTGAAAAGTCACTAAAGGCTCTAAGCACACAGGATAGTGGAGTGATATTTTCTATTTCCATCTTGGAAATACTGTTCTAGTATTGATAGGAAGATGTATAGAGGAAGATATTAGTGTCAGTGGGTTCATGTAGGAATATTTCAGTAGTTCTCATGAGATTAACTGGGTTTATGTACTAAGAATGGGCTGAGAACTGTTGAAAATGACAACATTAATTGAATAAAAATCAACTGGAAGAAAATTAATTGAATAAAAATGACAAAATTTAATACTAACTTTTTAATGGAAAAGGAGATAAACTGAGAATACTGCCTGTTCCATGTTTGCTCAGAAATAGGTAACTAGAAATATACAAAATGACAGAGTACAATTCCCATCCTGAAGAATTTTTGCCTGATTTATAAAGATTCACAATTCAATATTTATTTCACAATTCCATCAGCCAGTTATTCCTCCTGCTTGATTGCAAAATAACATAGGATTTAAATAAGGTCTCTATGTCTAGTGTGCAGAGCAAGATGCAATTTCCTTCCTCTCATAGGAAGTAGAGAGAATGTCTGTGGAATGTTGGTTTATGTTAACCCTAGATGCATCTCTCTACCTTTTCAGACAATTCTTAATTCCTTTTTGTTCCTGTAATTGACAATCTCTACACTAAACATGGTGAAATAAATAATAAATATAAATATATGTGTATATACATATAGATATTGATATAAGCTCAGAGAAGAGAGTGGGCACAATCACATTTAGAGAAGCAAGTAGAAAGCAAGCTGAGATAATACAACAAACACAAAAATCAGTAACAAATAAGAAAGAGCCAAATCACATGAGGAATATCAAAAAGGGGATTATCTGTTTTTGTCAAAATGACACTAAAGGGTGTCTATGTGTATCTGTGTGTGTGTGTTTGTGTGTGAATGTAGAGAGAAAAAAAAATAAAGATTTCAAAGTGAAGAACTCTATAGTGTAGGTTTCCAAGGTTTTTGAAATACAAATTTAAAAACAAGAAATATCTTTTTAAGATTCGCCATTGGTCACATACATAAAAAGCCCTCCTTGACTCTAACTGATCTTCATCTTTCACATACCCCCACTATACAATCTATTAAGATTTATTTTGTGTCTGTCTTTTATCCTATAATTACTTCTATCACAAAAACTACAGGACAGTACTGACTTAATGCATCTGCATACATGCACTAAATCATAAGATACTTCTTAAACAGTGGGTCATGCTTTAATGATAACACATATTTTATGAACTTTGTATGATGTCAAATGCATATTAAGGTATCAATAAATGCTGAGTAAAGAAATGGATACATTTTTCAGGTGTCTATTTTTCATAGCCAGATTCTTTGTTAAGTCTTTCTGGATGGAAGATGTTAGGAAAAGAAGTGATTAATGTCAATGGGTCAGCAGACCTAGGAGAGAGAACTGAGCTGTAAGGTCTCAGACAAGCCAATTACAGCATCTATAAGACAAAATACAAGTTATAGCAAAACCCTTATTCACTTACTGTGAGGATATAATCAAGAATATAAAATGAAGAAAGAACCAATTCCCCTTAGTCCTCCCTCGACCTCACCCTACTCCACTTGCCATAGAGAGGTTCATTGATAAAAACTGAAGTAAGGCAGCATGACTGGAAGGAGAGTCACATCACTATTGCAGGTACTGTGAACAAAAGGTCCCTGTAGTTTTCTGAATCCAGACACCAGGGAGAGTAGAGAGAGAAACAGGGCTAGGTGTGGAAAGGTACTAAATGCTAAATCAAAATGAGAAAATTGTCTTGAATATTTTCTCCTTATTCTCCTTTACAAAAAGACCTTGGAAGAAGGCCAAAGGGTCAGACAAAGGCAGGAAGGAATAAATGTCATGATGTCAAAGAGCATGACCAGCCAGAGGGGCCTGAGTCCTTGATTGCAACTCCCTCCAGAGCCTTCAATGTGTTGGCCTATAGTAAGTCTGGTGTGGGGAGGGCAGCATCTCCCACAATGCCTGCCAAATAATTGCTTATGGTCAGGTCTGAAAAATCTTAAATGAGTCTCTAAACACAAGCCAACTCTGCAGTGACCCATGCTAAAGTGCCACCCAGCCCTGGTTCATTATCTGTCTGTAGAAAGCTTTGGGACTGGCTGAAAAATCATAATCCTTTCCTCTTTCAATCTGCAAAAATCCATTTAAAACAGATGCCTCTTAGGTCTAGTTCATTTTTCATAAGACCTGGTCTTCCATGACTACTCTGCAAATTGGTAAATATATAATACTAATGGTTATACATTTGGTAATTGATTTCCTAGTATCTGTTCAAAAGTTTTAAGATGAGACAGAAAAGTTGAACACCTGACCAGTAAAGTACCTGGTCTCATATTTGAGTGAGTATTCTCTGCCCATAACTGTTCTGATTCTTCCTGACTCCCAACACACAATTATAAGGAAACATGAAAATGAGACCACAATGTTAACAGAGTTGAGAAAGAGTGGTCCTCTGGAAAACCACTTTTATCCTTTTCATAAAATCTAGCCCAATAATTTAAATCCATACTCATTTTGGTTACATTGTAGTCTCACTATTCCTCTGTTTGGGATGGCAGATACATCCACTTTCAAAGGTTTCTAATGGTGTGCTACTTGAAGATGTTTCCACTGCAGTATTTCTCATTAGTAATTTTTTTATAGAAAGCTGGAATTACCTTGAATTGGGTGCTCCACTTAAGTAGTAAGTTGTGTTATTGTGGAATTAAGTATGCATGTATCTATCTATCAACTAAGTTGTTTCTATAAATAAAGTTTACCCCCAAAGTGTTAATCAATTACACTCATTAATTGCAAGACACTAACTTATACTTATGAGCAATAAGAAGGAGTTGTCCTATTCACATATTTGGTAAACAAAGGCTGAAGTCCAGATGCTTTACCTGCCTTCTACAATGACTTTAATGGTAGAACAAACCCAACAGGGATGAAAGCAATAAACTGTCTATCATATTAAATTTTATAAACCCCTTTCTAGACACAAGTGTATTCAATTTTAACAAGATAACATTCTTACTTACCATCAGGTAAATTTAAATATGTTAGTATTTTTTCACATCTTCAGGAAGCAAATGATATAATATTTTCTTAGCTTTGTTATTTTGTATCTAGTCAACTTTTGACCCACAGGACAACTAGCTTCAAAGCAAAATCTGTTCAAGATTCATATTTTTCACATGGTTTTTCCCTGAGGGAACTATTTTAGTGATAATGAAAACTTGGAGAAAGAGGGAGCCAAAACAGTAACTTAGACAAGCTTGTGATACACTAAGTCTTCTGGGGAAAACCTGTGCCCCCAGCAGGCAATTAGCAGAGAAACTGACTTCTTGGGATCATCAAGGATATTTCCCTAGAGTGAAATATTTCTTTCTTCCTTCAGTATCATTCTTGCATCTCCTATATTATAAAGAAAATAGAAATCATCAGACTTGTCCTAGATAAAATAAAAAAGAAAATCAGCTTATGTCTATTAATTCCTTTCTCCTTTATTCCAGTTACAATAAAGATCTCTCATTTCTTTTCAAGCTAATCTTTTCACTTTGCTTTGGATTCTGTGCATTTTTCTCCTTGTACAAAGAAAATTTATAATAAAATTATCATATCAAATGTGTAGAATCACTGAGGTCCAGATCTATGTAACCTATTTTGAAATTACCATCTCCATTTGGAGATGTACCTCAAATTCACTTTATTGAAATCTAAACCCTTACTCTCACCACCATATTACCTATAAAAGTGAATGGCGTCACCATCAATCCAATTAGTAAAGCTAGAAATTTAAGCTCATCTATGATATTACTGTCAAATAAATGTATTACTAGGTAAGAAGTATCATGATCAAAATCTACAACCTGCTTTTCCTGAGTATCTGTACCCCCAGACAAGATGAGTGCAAAAACACTTAGTAAAAAAGATACTTTCATCAGATTATTAATTGGAGCTCAATTCGTAATAGCCAAGTCATGTTTTGCAAATTAAATGCATATGTTATCTGTCAATTTTAATAAATAAATAGAAACCACTGCAGTATATAGTAATGTTTCAAATACTGAGCCTTAGTCTTTGGCATAAGCTTAGCTGACCAGTATCAAAAATGTATGATTTTAGTGGTGGTGTTTGTCATTTCATTTCTCAGTTATAAGTTAAGGAATTCTGATATATACCAGCACATTTATCATCCAGCATAAGACGCTGAGAATTATCAATGTGCTTTAAAGCTTTTATTTTAAGTTCAAGTCACCTGACATTCCTGGTGCTTATGGTTATGGTATGGAAGATGCTAAAGAGGTATGTGGTGTTTATATCATATCTCTGGTCACTGCAAACACAGAAAACAAGATAGAATCCAAAATTACTGATAAAATTTTTAAATAAAAGTTACCATGATCCCTGATATTCCTCTACAGAAAATGACCAAAACCTTAGCCACATTTAGATGAGCTAAGCATGAAAACCATGGACTGTGTGCTGCACCCACAGGATTAAAGGAACATAAAACAATGTAAAATAAAGAAATAAATTTACTAACATTGCAATCAAAGGAGATTGAATAATATAATTCACACATATTTTTTTCTAACACTAACAGTATACACTCATAGACAGATTCTATGTGGAATCATGTGTTGTACTACATATTTCATGAAAACTAAACTCAAACTTCTTCACTTACAAACTTCTTCACTTCCAAAGTTATTCACTTGGAACTTTCTTTCCAAATTCTAATGTGTTTTTTATGTGGTGCTTACCATAAGCATCACATGGTTATAAATTCTTTAATTGTTAAATTTTCATATTTATGACACTATGTACTAGGATCAAATACATACAGACAGTATTGACTGCCTGATTTAATTCTTTTTGTTTGTTTGTTTTTAAGAGACAGAGTTTCATTTTGTCGATCCCAATAGAGTGCTGTGGCATCACAGCTCACAGCAACCTCCAGCTCTTGGGTTTAGGTGATTCTCTTGCCTCAGCCTCCCAAGTAGCTGGGACTATAGGCACCCACCACAACACCTGGCTACTTTTTTGTTGCTGGGTTTGAACCTACCACCCTCGGTATGTGGGGCTATTACACTCACTGAGTCACAGGAGCCACCCCTAATTTAATTCTATGGCAGTCAGAATTATTTATCTTTGTACATTCTTTAAGACTTTTATTATAAAAATACAGATTCACACCGATTTCTATTAAGTAATCAGAATGGTGCATTTATGACATAAATGGCCTCAAATTCTTTGGTTCAAAATAATTTTCATCAAATTCAGAATTCTGAAAATTTTCCTGAGAAATTTTAGAGTATTGTGAGAAATTGCATGTAGTGTGGGGAACAGTGAGCTAGTTGTAGGCATATCACTGGCAAAATGAAGCATGGCTGTGATACGTTTGGGGCTGGTAATGAAGAAAATTTTCAAAAAACTGGACATAACTGGAAAATTTAAGAAACAGAATTTTCCTTTATAAATGTAGAGAGTTTGTTGATGTGAAGGTGTCCTCTCTCCACGTGCAGAATTAAAGTGATTTATTCACCTTGGATCTTGTTAATCTCTTACTCACAGTTATAAACTCCTCCAGAAATATTTAATGCTAATTATAAGGCATCTATTACATACCTATCACTATCCTATACTTGTTCCCTTCACTCAATTTTTTTTTTTTT